>NC_057799.1:394971249-395004537 GCF_018294505.1 Triticum aestivum
AGAAGATTCGTTTGCATTCTCAAATGTAGGCGCACCAGACAGACCAGGGTCGTGTCAGGGTGGACGCTGCTTCGGTGCCTTAAAGGCAACTGCCTTTGGGTCACTGACATGTGGGCTAGCCACCTGTTGGGCCCACATGTCATGGACACAAAGGCAGGTGCCTTAAGGCACCGAAGCATAGTCCTGTCGGGGTGGTCGCGTGTGTCGGACGGACGCGTAGCACCCATCCACCCACCCCCCTCCCCCCAAAAAAAGGACGACGACAATATAAGTTCGCGCTTCCACGTTTCGGATTGAAATATCTGGCGGCCCCAATTCCAGCCCTGCAAAATCTCTCTTCTCCACCGTCCCCTTCCGCGCCCAGATTGCTCAAATCCCTAATTCGCCACCAACCCTCGAATTGCCCCTCGTCTCGTCTCTTTCCCCACCGTTCCCCACCTCTATGCCGGACGACGACGACGAAGACGATGGTCGCGCTTCACCACCGCACCGGAGCTACCTCATCTACGCCCTCGTCCACCGCACCGGGTGGTCCACCGACAACGTCGGCCGCCGCAACCGACGTGCCTCACAGACACCGAGTTCCACCGCATCAAGTGCGCTTCACCGACACCGTCTCCCAACTCACTGGGGCTACTTCACCGAGCACATCGTCGCACCTCCGCCCCCCGAGGCCGTTGGGACTTCACCAATGGTCTCGTCCACCGCATCGTAGCGCTCCGCTGCCACTCAAGATCTGCATCCGTGCGCGGCCAGCCAACGCCAGCGCATCACCCTCAACGGCTCTGAAGAGACCCACACTCTAGCTAGGCGAGCATGCCCAAACGCCGGCCCGAACTAGGTATCCACACATCACTCCCTTGTGCACTGTTCCGACGATGTTTGGATATCCTTTCACTGCTCTCTTAGTTTACACGCCTATGCAACTCTGACTTTAACTCTTATTTCTTCTGGAGATATCATCTGAAACAAGCAAATCCATTTTTTAGCGAAGCATGACGGCGCTACGGGATCTGGTACACATCCTGCACACCCGTATAACCTTGTAAGTATATGTCCTCCGGTACAACATCAAGGTCGTTTCCTCTTATTTGATCAACCATTCGCCGTGTCAAAAATGCAGAGGGGGATGCAAGGAGCACAAGGCCTGCACATCCAAGCAAGTGGTAACATGGACTTGTACATGGAACATCCCAAGCGCAAGCAGAGCTGCAGTGAGCCTGTACAACAAGCTAGCGTAAGTCCCTGCATTTCATTTAATTCGTACTGGCATTCGTGTATGATTTGTGTGCAGTGGCTGATCCACGAATTCAAGTTACCAGGGGCGAACATTTAACTTAAAAAATACGAAGGCACTTGCACTCCGGAAATCAACATAACTTGAGAAATGTGAAGCTACATGCACTTTGAAAACCAGCTAATGATCCAAAGTAGTTTAGATTATAAACACTAAATGATGCAAGCACCAAAAAACACAAAATGCAACATGGTGTACAAGGACTACAAACATGGTCTGTACCTGGTTGAATTATTCGTTCTCTGGCTGAAAATATCGAAGTGTAATTGCACGTATAACCAGTGCGCAAACTACATATCAATATATCTATCCTGCACAAGTATGCCAATAGTTTCAAACAACAGATTAGAAAAGTATTTATGCTATGTTGTCATGATACGGGGACTTCCTGGTAGATGGCCTCGACGTTTCCTCAAGCTATGAAAATGCACTATAATTTGCTTGTCATCAATGCCTGCAGACACTAAATCCTTCAATGAGCTTGCAAAATGCTTGCATTAGATCCCTCATTAGACACTATATGTTCATCACCAGGAGCATGTAAAATGTTTGCATCAAATCCTTCATTAGCAGTCTGTTCATTAGACACTTCAGGCTCAAGAACAACACGAGCTTGTATGTTTGCACCGGAAACTTGATTAGATACATCAGATTTAGTCAGTTCAATATTGATTGGGGGAGTTATAAAATAAGTAGAAATTGGTTTCATTTTCTCATAGATTCCCTACATACAAGCAGTTTTACAACACCGTCAGGTTTAACTATTGGCCAGAAATTGAAGAGTTGAATTAGATATAATCAGGGATGTGATGTACCTGCTCGTTGCGCATGCTACTCTTGCAAGCTGCGACTGTCCGTTTGCGCAAGCTCGATGCCATGCCCGTGCTGCTGCCGCTGCCTCCCACGCAGGCTACACCCAGGGTTGGATCTTCATCTTCTTGTCCTTCCGTTCGCTTGAAGCCCGGCGACCGCCCTCCAACGAGGGCGCGAGGAAGTGTTGTGTCAGTCTGTCCAGCGGCGGCTAGGTTAGGAGCGAACCAGACTAGGCTGGAGCGAATGAATTGGGATTTTTCCTGCTGTCGATCGATATGGGAGGCGCTCATTTGGGCCGCGAGCCTGCTATAGGGCCTGCCTTGCACTTATGTTATTGGCCCATCCAAATTGAAACATTTTTCTTCATTTTTTACATTGCATGCTCGTGCGTTGGGACGAACGAAACTAGCGTGGGCCAACCTGGACGACTCAAACTAGGTGCACACTTTCCAGCCACCTGAGGCGGCCGCCCATACCAGCCCCTATGGTGGCGTCGCCCCTTTTTGCGTGTATGATTGGATAGTGAAAAATATTCTAGTGGCGCTTTTGATTTACCCACAGAATGGTTGAATTGCTTGTTTCTATGAACTGAGTTCGCCAATAATGTGAAGGATGCCAGTCTTTTCATCCTATTATAGATTGCTTAGATCTCGATATGCCAAAAGTAATCGCATGAAATATACAGTAAAAGCCAATGTGATGTGTTTGGCTACAACTAGTCTGACTACACGTCCTCATATAACATATCAAGGACGCACCATCTTACAAGATTAACCATTCGACTTACCCATGTAGTGTGGGAAGAAAGAAGTATTGGGACTGCATATCCAAGCAGTTGATGCCATGGACTCCTTCGTACAACCTTGTAAGCGAAAAAGAAGTTGCAGTGTGCCTGTACAAAGAACTAGCGTAAGTTCAGTTACCTGTTTCTCGGAATTTTAGTTAGCCACTTATTGCAAAATTGTTCAATTACGTTGCTTGGCTTAATTTAGTTTGCTACTGATTACATAATGGCACAGCCTGTTAATCATACTGTAGACTGCACCTATCTATGTGTTTGATACTTACTGTTAAGAATTACCTGTTTGCCTTAACTTAAATATCTACTTGTTTGTTTAACTGCTTTGCTACTGCAACAACGGGTTACAATGATGTTAATAACTACTTTTCAGCATCCAATTGAAACTCTTTAATTCCTTGTTTGTTTAACTGGTTTGCTGTTATAACTCCCAGTTGAGATGTTTTGCTAACTTCAACTTTTCTAAATCCAGTCGGAACTTTAATGGCAAAACAGGTTAGCCCAAGATCAAAGAGCGAGGTCCCCATGGACGTTGCATCATCCCACAACAGTGGCACTGGCCCAATCGTGCATTATGAATTGCCAACTGCTGATGCTCTAGAGGCTAAACTAGTGGTAGAAAGAGATTCTGCTTCTACACTCAGAGATGAAGTTGACATGTTGAGGAAGCAAACAGCACAATCACAAGTAGTACTCAAGACAACCATTAAATATTTGGTGGATTTCAAAACGAAGCAAGCTGAGACTGACCAGATGGTTAAGGTCCTGAAGGAAAAAAGGAAATTAAATTCCTACTTGGTAAATCATAGGTGAAATGTTCTTTCCATAGTGAATAACCTTTGTGTTGTCTGTTCATGTAATCAATCAAACCATTTGTTTTAGAGATCATGTAATAATTGTTTTTTGTTTTTTGGTTTGTAATTTTATTTGAGCACAAGTCTGTATTAATTGATAAGACTCGGAGACATTTCATTTGGATTGCTGTGCCAGACCTACAAATATGCCAATCGGGCTGAATGTGCATTCAGCAATAGTAGTAGTATAGATGGACCATAAGTGGCACGCATCGGAAAGGGCCAAGATGCTGGCTAAAAAAAGGATGCTGTTGTAGCCAAAATAAAGTACAGCGGCCTGGCTTATGTATGTTAGTTGATATTATTGATCCATATACTCTATAAGTGTTTATATGTCTGTTAGTTCTGTACATTCTTGGTTGATTGACTCGGTATTTGAATCTTGATACATCGCTTGTGTACATATCTAAATGGGAGTACACATTATGCTGCGTGTGACATTTGAGTTGGACATGAAGTGTTCCAAATATTCGAATTCACCTTAAACTGGATTCTAGTTTCTGAATTTGAGTATCGACATTTGTAAACCATATTCACATATGACAGTGGAATACATCTTTGTCGTCCTTTTGAAGATATATAAAAACACATAGAATGATTTATAAAGATTCATATAGGAATACAAAATGGATTCGAATTTAGTTGCCAGGGTAAACGTGGATGCTGATTGTCCCAAAATTCGAAAGAAGCAGCAAAATGTCCACTCCCACGTCGCCTGCCCGAAGCCAAGTGTTTGGGAGATGGAAATTACTGTCTACCCATTACACGGACAATCCATCAGCCCGATTTCCACTACTCTAAATAGGGGTAGGTTAGTAACTTCAATTAGACGTGACACGACCGCCTCTGAGCCCATTCCGACACGGTGGGCGTCAAACATGGGCGGCAAAACTCATTTGATTCAAGCTCGTCCGAAAGACCTCTGTTTCTCCCTCCATTCCCCATTCATACACGGTGGGCGGCAAAACAAACTCGACTCGGCCGAAATCGATGTAGGCAAATATTTTCAATAGGGGCAGGTTTGTAACTTCACTCAGACGTGACACAACCGCCCTACCTGTCAGCCCCGTTCATACACCGTCAATAGGGGCAGGTTTGTAACTTCACTCAGACGTGACACAACCGCCCTACCTATCAGCCCCGTTCATACACCGTGGGTGCCAACCATGGGCGCCAACCACCCTCTCCTCGCCCGAAATCGCTCTGGGCAAATATTGGCGAGATGCGAGATTACCGTCCTATCCCCAACCGACGAGACGTCCAAATTTTAAACGGGGGCTAAGTTTGTAACTTTCCCATATTTCAGACAGGCGCGTCCCAAAAACATGGTTCCCCGTACCTCTCCCTCCATTTTCCCATTCATACACCGTCCGCGCTAGAACACCCCATCCCCACACCAGCCTCCGTCCGCCACCCCATCCATCGCCGCCGTCCTCCACCACATCCATCGCCACCGTCCTCCACCATGCCGGAGCGCCTACCAAGACCGCGTCATCCACTGCTAGAGATGGACATTTCTCATCCACGGCGACGGACCAATAGCCTTGCATCGCGTCCTCTCGCTTCATCAGCGTCGTCGTCCTCTTTGCCGGGGCCGCTCACACGACCTTCTCTTCCACCGCAATGGGACTTATCCCCCGATGCACCCGTCTACCGTCGCAGATCTGCTTCAACGCCACGGACACCCATCGCACCCCCGATGCCTACACGGCGCTGCAAGAGAGGTGGTACTTCATATCTCCTCAACTTTTTGATCTCAACCAGAAAATAGATCTTAACTTGGTTACTCTACTTTCTTTTTAGCTCTTAGAATTTAGTTCTTAGTTCGAAGCAAACAATGGATGCTAAATATGATTTCTTCGGTTTGCAGCTTCAAATCTGCCATGGCACAGCCATAATACGGTTTAATTGATCATGCTTAGGGTTTAATTGATCATGTTGGTTCCGTGGTGGTTTTTTTAATAGAAATCGGAGGGAAACCCTCTTTTGCTAAAAAATATGCTTAGAGTTCCCCCCTTTTATGATCACTATACGATCAAAATACGTGCTTCATGTCATAATAACACTGCTCCACCCATCAAGCTAAACAAGCTTAGTTGTTCAAATACGAATCTGATATTATTAAAACAGAGTTGTTTAATTGGTCAGCTAAATGTTCCTAAATTAGTTTCGAAAATGCATGTTCGCCGCTCGGGTGTGTATCTCTACAGGGTGCCCACGGTGGGCTGGCCCACCCTAGGATTTTGGGTCGTCCCAGGCCCCGATTCCCCTCTGTTCTGCTACGCGCTTCCGATCTCTACTCGCCCCAGCCGCCTGCCTCGCCAGCGACTTGCCGTCCCCGGACGGCATGACTCTAGGAGGAGATGCCGGACTAACAGGAGGCCAGGAGCCGCTCGCCCAACAGCGTCACCGCTGCCCGGGCGCGCCGCCGTGCCTACCTTCCCAGTCCGTTCAGGGCTCAGGCGTGCAGCACCCACCAAGCCAACCCGATTTATCCTGAGACACGTCCTCAACACTCAGCAGCCACTCCTCATCACCCATTTTCTAATTGATTCATTACTCATTAGGCAGGACTGTCATTAGGGTTTGTTGTGTGCTCAGTGCTACCTACACTTAATGGTTCAGATGTATTTCGGTAATCTTTAGTACCTCTAAAGTTCACAGGGTTTTCAAAATTCCAGCCCTCGGAACAGAAACTAGTCATTTTGGATTGTTGGTCGTAGTGACATTGACCCAGATTACTACTGCAAGCCAGGTTTGTTGATAATTTTACTTGTCTTTCTTACTCATTCGATATAATATCCAATTATTCACGTCGATTAGTTGCAAACAATAAGTGCTAGACAAACTTCTTCATTCAGATTTTGGACGGTCTCTTACTGCAGTTACAATTCTGCATACTTGTCCTAGTAAGCCCACAAGTAATGATTTATTCACTACATCTATGCTTGCCTTGTCATATTTGTTGTCAATATTCTTTTAGGGTGGACCACCCTGTTTCTAAATACTGGAACCATAGACATGAGTGAATAGTATTTCTCTATGTGATCTCTTCCATCATGTGTGGGTAACGAACACTGCATTGTATAGAAAGAAAGTGTCATTTCCAGCTTTTACATAGGTTTCGATCTTTTACATGGAATACAATCTGCCTACTTGCTTTGTGTCGCACTACCAACACTCCACCCTTGAAGCTAAACATTACGCCACTCATAATTGCTTAGTTCATTTGTTCAAATACGAATTTCATATGATTCTAATGTTCCTACTTCAGTTTTGAAATGTGTGCCTGCCTGTTATAGAGACATAAGGGGTTTGTATTTCTGTGTGTGGTCTGGTCAGCACGGTTGGGGAGGTGAACTTTGCATATGCAGGGGTTTATAGGGAGACACTCTCCGAGTTGAATCCGCAATGCATTCCATAGATAATCTGACTACTTTTTATGTTTTCATGAATCTCAGATCCTGAACAACATCATAATGATTATGAGCTTGCGCACATGAAAAGAATAAAGCAGAACAGTGCCATGGCTGTCAAACTTGGCATCAAGGGACTGAAATCAAGTCTGGATGCAATGCAATGCAAACGCTCTCCACCTACAGATTCATGCTCAGAATATGATCCTAACAGTGATTCTGAGCTAGAGGGAGACCTAAGTCAATGTAGCTCCCTAGTGGAGGAGTCAGAGGAAGATGCCCTATCTTATTCACCCATCAAGGTACTTGCTCTAACTTTCCAAGGTTACATTGCTCGCACATATCTTGCAACTGATGCTTTGCATTGCTTCTACTTTGTTGAACTGCCATTATCTTAGTTTACACATCGTGTATGTGAATACGCCCTGCCTATCCATTTTCAGTACATATTCCATCTGTCATCATACCATATTTATCCATTCAAATGTTGTTCTTGTGTATCAGACGTTCAAATGGAAGAGGGCGATTGCTGATCGTGGAGGAGCACAAGCAAAGTATTTGGAAAAGGTAGTGGCACCTGATAAATCAAATAGCCCATTAGGTGTAGTTGGAATATCACCTGACCCGCAAAATACCCCAATTCTAGCAGACTCTAGCCCTACTACACTGGTCATTTCTGATGCCCCAACTCAGCAGACCCCAACTGCAGCAAACAGTATGATTATGCCAGTTGACATAACACCAGCTGTACGATGCAAAACCCCCATTCCAGCAAAGAGTACACCAAATCCAGTTGCCAAATCCCTTTTCGAACCAGAGAGAGCCCCAATTGCAGCAAATAGGACCCCTGTTCCATTTCTTCCCAGTTTAGAAGACGAAGCTTATGTTGTTGTCAGGAACTTTGTGCGCATCTTTCTTTCATGGAAAGATTATACCGCAGAAACAGAACAATTTCCAGTCTTCCTCCGCAACTTACGCGTAAGTAATGTACTAATGTTATTCATGGTCATTACTGCATATGTTTCTGCTGACAGAAGACACAAGATTTCATTCTTTTAAATAGGCGAGGAGAAAACTGGATTGTGATGACGAGCAAGGGTTGGTTGCGCTTTTCAAGCACTCGTTGATGAAGTATCGTTCCTACCTGAGGCAAGTGCACTTGATGGCAAGCCTCTGAACGAAATTTCTGTAAAGTCTCCGGTGCTACATTTATCCGACGGTGACTGGAATAATCTTGTTACACATTGGTCTCAGCTGCAGCGTAAGGTACTGTCTATGATATCACATCACAATTTGAACTACATTTGTGCATTTGCCTTAATGTCTCACTTGTACGAAAACTGTTAGCAGAAGAACATTCGTTCTCAAGGGACCACAGAATCTCGCAACTATACTGCACATTGCATTGCTCTTGTGAGTACCTCTTGCCCTGTATGACCATACTTACTCTCATACCTGTTTGATTATGTAGCATCACTGCACATGTTAGCCTCGTAATCGTCCATTTGGTGGACATTATAAGATCCGTATGGACTCTTAGATAAATTTAGAATCAACCCAATGCTTTTGAAGAGGTTTAGCTCTGCAGTCCTCTTGTAAGGACTGAACGTGGTCTATCACTGTACTTACATTAACAGCTACTCCCTACGTCCCATAATATAAGAACGTTTTGTACAGTACACCAGTGTTCAAAACACTCTTGTATTATGGGAAGAGGGATCGGTTCATTTTGTAGCATTCTGCATCTTATCTCCCTCGCCCACCATTTAATAAAAAAGATCAGATCTATATTTAATCTTACCAACAAGTAGAATACACAGACAATGCCAGTGCAGAAATGTAGCCCATTGCTCTTGTCAGTACATTTTGTCCTGTAACGCTTGTACTTCCAGGGATTGGTAGTTGATTATGTAGCATCAATCTGCATCTTATCTTCATTATCCTCTATCCCTTCCAGTATTATCATATCTATAATTACTCTCTACAAAATGTAGAGTACAACCAATGCTTATGAAGAAGATTCTGTGCTGAAATTCTTGAGTTATCCTTCCCTTGACATGGAGAAGGGCATTATAAAGCCGGTGTTAACTGTTAATGTAAGTCAGTCCTTCTAAAGCCTTTATCCTCAACTGCTGTTTAATTTTCTCATACTCCCTATCATTTACTGCTGTTTAGTTTGCTGTTTCTACCAAAATGCATGTTCGTAAGAACCGTAAGTTCTAAGTTTTACTTGTAAAACCAAATTCCTTATTCATACCATGCACATTACTTAATACTCCCTATATGTATGCTTGTTTTTGTGGATCTATAATCCAGTGTGTGGTGAAGCAGCCCATGTTTGCACCTTGTCATCTCCTGTTTTATCTTACTGATGTGGCTGATGATATGAACAACATGCCATGCACATTATCCAAAATAGATACAATGATTTTCTTTGCCCTTCATCTATGCTTGTTATGTTGACATGGTAATCCAGTAGTGTGGTGAAGCTCCCCGCATTATGAACAATGCCAAATTATGCT
Organism: Triticum aestivum; assembly: GCF_018294505.1. Taxonomy (NCBI): domain Eukaryota; kingdom Viridiplantae; phylum Streptophyta; class Magnoliopsida; order Poales; family Poaceae; genus Triticum; species Triticum aestivum. Next base: position 394,980,951 of record NC_057799.1, read on the forward strand.
ATTGATATTTTGAACTTACTCTTTATTTTCTAATTTGAAATTGGATAGAATTGACAGAACAGTTATCATCTTTGTTTATACACATGCAAAACCTGTCATCTCTCTGCTTTGTTTCAGGGTGATATGCCTGATGGCATGCACAAGTCTGCTGAAGGCTGTGAGACAAACCCAACATATATTGCAGCAAAGAAGGCAAAACATCTTGAAGATAGCGAGACAACCCCAAAGTCTTGTCTTGATGCAGTGTTCAAGTTACTTGAGACTAACAGTCAAACAAGCTCATAGAATTCGTTGTCTGAATCAGTTCGACTTCTTCAGTCCCAAGTTCTAGCAGAAAGGCATTCTGCAACTCAACTTCGACTTGAAGTCCTATTTCTAAGAAAGATTGCGGAGAACACCAATGAGAACCTCATCACTAAACAGCTACACCTGGAGCTATGACCGACATGCTAGGCCGGTCTCACAGCCTTGCTCAGCAGCTTGCGCAACAGTTCCCCCGCAAGGCTAACCTTTCTTGAACTGTCTTGGAAGTGGTCTCGGTTCAGTATTATTTTGTTACGCTGCAATGGTGCCCAGTTTTTGTAATCTGCTTCTTCGTTGCGCTTTATGATCACTGGTGGCAAACTTCGATGCCCAGTGGATGTAATATACCTTAAATCCTTTATTGTATAGTGTAGGTTTATTCTTAGTTACTATGCCGTAATTTATTTATTGTATAGAGTAGGTTTGTTCTTAATTCCTACTAGTTACTGCCATCATTCGCTATCTTAAAAAAAATCAGATGTAGTCGACCGGACCGAAACATTCGACTCTAACGGGCCAGGTTTTTAGCGGGCCACAATTGGGCCGGCCTGCGTCTTTCTTGGGCCCGAATGATTGGGGCCTTCACACATTGCGCCAGGCCCAAACTTACACCGGCCTATATTTTAGTTGGGCCTTTTGTCGACCCAGCGCTTAGTTTGGCCCAGGTAGCGTTGGGCCATTAACAGGCTGAATATTGTACTGGCATGTTACGGCCGAGATGAAACCACGGGCCTTTAGCAGGCCAAAATGCATGTTGGGCCTCAATTTTCACTAGTCGTCGACGGGCCTTCAGCAGGCCGAAATGTAGACTGGGCCGTTTTGGGCCCAGTTAGCTCACGGGCCGTTACCAGGCCGAAACATATCTCGGGCCTTAGTTGGCCCACTGATATCATGGGCCTTTAAGAGGCCGAAAGCTTAGCACAGGCATCAACGGGCCGAATTAAGCGACAGGCCTTTAACAGGCCCAAAGTCACGTTGGGCTTAACTGTTGCCACCTTTAGCACGGGCCGTTAGTGGGCCCGATGTCCCGTCGGACCATATATGGCCCATGGGCAGCACGGGCCATTCCCAGGCCGAAAGTCACACCGGGCTGAAATGGGCCCATGTCTACATCAGGCCTCTAATAGGCCGAAAGTCACTAGGCTGTAGTTGGGCCCAAATATTGGGCGAACAATTAACGGGCCAGATCTGGCTTTGGGCCGCAAATGGGCCCAAATATTGGGCGAACAATTAACGGGCCAGATCTGGCTTCGGGCCGTAAATGGGCCCAAATATTGGGCGAACAATTAACGGGCCAGATCTGGCTTCGGGCCGTAAATGGGCCTTTATTAAGCAGGCCGTTATTGGGCTGACCCACTAGTACCTGATTAAGTTCTACAGGCCTTTGACTGGGCCGGCCTTTTTAACCTATATGGGCCTCTGTTGGGCCCAGCCACGTGTCGACGTATCATAGGCATGTCTCCTCCAATGGACGGGCGACATCTGGCCCACTAACAAGCTGACAGGTGTCCCTTCGGCCAATCAGAATTTTACACGTGGAAATTTCCCATTGGTCAGGGCTGTTAACGGGTTATCGGATCCAAAATCCGACCCGATAGCTTAACGGCGTTCCGTTACGGTGGATGCCACGTGTCGGCCACCCTTGACGAAAGCACTTATGTGACGTGCGATTTATCGTCATGGAAGTGGACACTTTCGTGATGATAATTTTGGCAATGTCATGGAACACTTCTACGACATCACAGGTATGACTATCTTGATTCTGTCATAAATTTGTCATGGATGTACATGCATGACAGAAAACGCGACCTACTGTGACAAACACGTATCATCACGGAAGTGTATTTTTTTGTAGTGAGGCGCTGGGAGAGCCCTACGAGGCTAAGATAAAGATAGTAATACTCCACTCCGTCCATATTTAAATACAAAGGCCACCAACAGTAACCCAGGAAAAAATTGATCATGTTGCCTGTGTCCTGGTTTATTGCCCCCCTTTTTATTTTGTGCCAATTGTTGACCAAAAAATTAACTAAGAAAATGTTAATGCATGTAACCAAAAATTATATCATTGGAATCACATTTGAACATAGTTTTCGATTACATTAATTTTTATGACATGCATAAATATTGTGTTACTTCAAATTATGGTCAAAAGTTGGCACAAAATACGAAGGAGACCAATGGAAGTAGCAACCCATGATTTAACTACTCGCATGCACACAGTGGAGTAGTAATGTCATTCTCAACTACTTCCTCCCTCACGTCCACTCAATTTGCATGCACTGTATTAATTGACCCTCAATGAAGTGAACGACTTTACACGCGTCAAATTATCACATGGGGTGGATCTTCGTAAAAAAAATGCGTCCCACTGTGTACCCACGTGTGCGTGCAAGGGAATGAGTGCATGCGTGCACATCTTCGCTCCGTGGACGTACCTCCAGTGTGCGTGAGAGAGGATGAGTACATTCTTCTGGAACCAGCAGCACGTCACTGTGATCAATCCACACAAGGATGTCGCGACAACGCCTCCACATGTGCCACGTGGCTTCATGGATGCCCCCACATCATTTTAATCATAATATATTAACTGAAAAAGGGAGATACACTGTGTAGCGTGCCATTGGAATTCTACTTTACGTGTTTTGCACATACTAGAAGTACTAGTAAGGTACACGTGCATTGCACGCATGAGATTTGGCAACCAAATTATGAATAAATACCACACTATAGCATGTAAGCTTTGAGTCATATATGCATGATGTAGACATTCATTTAATTCTTATAGTTCATCTCATTCAAAATCAATTATTTTTTACAAAAAAATTTAATCTATATTTTGATTCATGGAATTGTGTGTTGTAAAGTATAAAGTAAAAACAAATAGTGGAAATTCAACTAGAAAAAAAGTTTGGGCAATTGTGATACAGAAGATTCTAGAACAAAGGAGAAGTACTTGTGTTTTGAGGTTTGTGCATTATGCTTAAGTTCAACCATGGAGTCTTCTAGATTGTACATGTGGCAGAATCTGGTGGAATATAGATGATATCCAATAGCCAGTAGTGCTCAGATTTGCCATATCTGCACCGTCAGATTGGCTTCATCCAACGACCATCTTTCAAATTTATTCACACACTATATATGGGTGTAGATATAGATATAGAGGTATAGATATAGACTAGTGGCACGTCATCTAAAGGCTTTCTACACGCTCATTTTTTGTACAAATGTGCTCCACCGTGCACCTGCGCGTTTGTATGTGGGAACGAGTGCGTGTGTGCACCTCTTCTCTTTCGCACACGTAGTCCGTGTGTGTGGGAGATACTAAGATATGGTGAGGGAATAGAGTCAATGCAATTTTTGTGAAGGAGAGTGTAGGATCGAAAGTATGTCTAGAGGGGGGGGGGGTGATTAGACTACTTGACCAATTAAAAATCTAGCCGTTTCCCAATTTTAGTTCTTGGCAGATTTTAGCAACTTAGCACAAGTCAAGCAATCAACCTACACATGCAATACTAAGAGTGTAGCAACGGAAAGTAAAACAATTGCATATGAACGTAAAGGGAGGAGTTTGAGGGAGCAAACGCAATGTTGACACGGAGATTTTTATCCGTGGTTCCGGTAGGTGGTGCTATCGTACATCCACGTTGATGGAGACTTCAACCCACAAAGAGTAACGGTTGTGCGAGTCCACGAAGGGCTCCACCCACGAAGGGTCCATGAAGAAGCAACCTTGTCTATCCCACCATGGCCGTCGCCCACGAAGGACTTGCCTCACTCGGGTAGATCTTCACGAAGTAGGCGATCTCCTTTCCCTTACAAACTCCTTGGTTCAACTCCACAATCTTGATGGAGGCTCCCAAGTGACAACTAGCCAATCTAGGAGACACCACTCTTCAAGAAGTAACAAATGGTGTGTTGATGATGAACTCCTTGCTCTTGTGCTTCAAATGATAGTCTCCCCAACACTCAACTCTCTCTCATAGGATTGGATTTGGTGGAAAGATGATTTGAGTGGAAAGCAACTTGGGGAAGGCTAGAAATCAAGATTTATGTGATTGGAATGGAATATCTTGACCTCAACACAAGTGTAGGTGGTTCTCTCTCAGAAAATGTATGTTGGAAGTGTAGGCATGTTCTGATGGCTCTCTCCACGAATGAAGAGTGGGTGGAGGGGTATATATAGCCTCCACACAAAATCTAACCGTTACACACAATTTACCAAACTCGGTGGGACCGAATTGTTAAACTCGATCAGATCGATTTAGTTCATAATGTGACCGTTAGGATTTTCGGTGGGACCGACATGTCAACTCGGTGAGACCGATTTCGTTAGGGTTAGGGCATAACGTAATTTCGGTGAGACCGATTCACTCATCACCAAGTAAAGTGAATGATCATATAGAGATATAACAGATAATATCATCCAACAAGCATTAAGGGTAGCATATGATCAAACACATGATCAAACAAGTATCTCACAAGCACATAAAGTATCTCACACAAGCAAACAATAAAAAGTTTCAACCGAAATAGCAAGAGAGATAAAAAAGCAACACTCTCTCTCAAAGCCTATGATCTATACATTTTTCTCCCCCTTTGGCAACAAGTTACCAAAAAGTTCAAATATGCATAGTGCTAAACGACTCTCAGGCTTGATCTTCGGTAGGAGGTGTTGAGATGACTCCAAGGACGAAAGCTTCTGTGGATGTAGCTGGAGCTGGTGGCGCTGAGGCTGTAGCTGCTGGAGCTGATGCTGTAGCTCTAGTATCTGTGACTGGCACTGCAGCAGACCTCTGGCTTCTGGGCACTCTAGCAAAAGCATCTGTAGTAGACTTGCCCTTCTTCTCCTCTGTTTCCTCCTGTAGCTGCTCAACCGCAGTTTGGATCTCAGTTACCTTGACATCCAGATCATAGAACTTCTGCTCAATGATCCTCTCCAAACTCTCCTGGTTTTGAGTCAGGGTGGCCAAGCCCTTCTCAATCCTCAAAGTGGATTGGATCAGATATCCAAGTTGATCTTGTTTGGATTTCAAGAACACTTGAGATGCCTCTTCAACAGTTGGCATCTTTGTAGCTTTCTCTGCCCTTGCCTTCTCTCTCTTCTCATGTGCTTGAGCTGAAGATGGTTCATTCTCATTCATGACAACTGTGTTGTCTTCAAATTCAGGGTAGATGGGCAGGTGCTCCTTGTCTAGTAGATATTTGCCTTTGCCCATCTTGGAGTTGATGAGCTCCTGAATGTGTGGGGCATACCCACAACTTGTCTTCTGATCAGCTGCTGTCCTCTTTATTGTCTCCACAATAAGACTCATGACTTTGAATTTTCGAGGCACATCAAACAAATGTAGCAAGTTGATAGCATGTCCTCTGATCATCTTGTGATCACCTGACTTGGGGAGCAGAGTGTGCCTTAGGATCCAGTTGATGGTTGGCATACCAGACAACAAGAAGTGAACAGATCCAAACTTATGAGTATCCAAAGCATCATCTGGAATCTCTCTGTACATGTTGGCCATAGTGTTACGGTCTTTCATTTTCTCAGCATAAACATCCAAATCATCCTCACTCTCTTCTGGAGCATTGATCAACTGAGCCCATTCTTCAATAGAAGATTGGTACCTTGTACCTTCAGACATCCAAATGATCTTTCCATCGGGTAGAAGTGGGCAGTGGAGTAAAACTGCATGATCAGCTCACCATTCCACTTGGTGAGCTTCTGGGCAACAAAAGTGTCAACTCCACATGCCTTGAAGCTATCATATACACCTGGATAGTGGTCTTCATTCTCCTTGATGTACTCCCAGTCAACCCACCTCATGTCACACACTATGGGCTTCTTGTCAAGCAAAAATGTCTCATAAAAGTCTTACTGTTCCTTAGTGTGAAACCTGTAGTGAACAACAGTTCTCCTCCTGACAGCATATGGATCAGACTGTCTCCATAATCTCAGTCCTGAATCCTTCCTGATTTTCATGTTTTCTGCAACAGGATGTGCATCATTGTGGTTAGGGATCTTGGGCTTCAACTTTCTCAAAACAAGTGAGTCTTCTTCTTCTTCTTCAGCAGCTTCAGGCACTGGGGCCTTGTTCTTCTCCTCAGCAGGGATGTTCCTGGTGCTTCTCTTGGGTTTTGGGGGTTTCTAAGCTGGAGCACCAGCCTTGGGAGCAACTTTGGGCTTAGATGGAGCAGCCCCTAATCTGATTGCATCTCCCATGAGCTTCTGAGTTTTGGGTGCTGGTGCAGCATCCTCTCCCTCTTCCTCTTCTCCTTCAGAATCTTTCTTCATTGAGGGCTTGCCAAGAACTCTGACAGTAGTGGTTCTTGCCCTCTTCTTCTTCTTCTTCTTACCATCACCTGCTGCTTCACCATCATCTGATTCAATGGTGAACTTCATAGTTTCACCCGTGGCAACTTTCTTTGGCTTGGAAGCTTCAGCAGTTGAGGCTCTGGCTTTTGACATTGGAACCCTTCTTGCTGGAGCCTTTGTTTTCAGACCAAGCTTTGTTGCAGCAGCAGTGCTATATTCCTTCTTCAGCACTTTCTTTCGGGAAGTGGCCTCATCCTGAACAGCCACATAGTCTTCATCTTCAGAATCTGAAGTTTTCTTCTTCCTTGTCCTGGTAGCTGCCTTGGGCAAGTTACTAGGTGTGCTCCTGCTGCCCTCATCATAGCTCCCTGAGGGACTAGTGCCCTCACTCAACTGAACTTGTTCTTCTGACTTGTTCTGCCTATCACTTTGATCAGACATTTCTTCAAGCTCACTGACAGCAGACCCTGTGAATAGGTTGTAGATGAGGTAGAGTAGATGAGCATCACAAAGTACAGAAGTTTTGCAAAATAATTGAGTCAAAAAGCTTAGTTTTAGTTCTCTACAGAAGTGATTTCGGAGCTACCGAATTGACAAACTCGGTGATACCGAAGCAACACTTGGAACCTAAACAAGTGAACTCGGTAGAGCCGAGTCACCGGTGGCACCGAGATTGCTAGGGTTTCACAGAATCCTGAACTCGGTCACACCGATTGGCACATTTCGGTCGGACCGAAAAGCGCATGTGCAATGGCCAAGGCCAAATCGGTGAGACCGATTTCTACAGTTCGGTCGGTCCGAGATGAGTTCTGCGGAGAGCTAACCCTAAAATTTTCGAATCAAACTAGACCTAAGGAAGTTTGTGCTGGATGGATCAATCTCAGTCGTGGCAAGAATCATGGCATTGTCCTTGTGCTAGGAATCGGAGTGAAAAAGACAGCACAAGGGGTCGAACACTTACCCTAGTGCGGCGAGTGTTCGCTACGGCGGCAACGGCGGATCAGATTGCCGTTGACGGCGGCGGAGACCAGTGGCTGGAGGTCGCTGGTGGCGAGAGGACGATCCGGAGACCCGAAGAGGCAGAGTAGGTCACGCATGGGTGAAGGGTTTCAGAAATTTTTCCAAAATTTGACCTGTCGGTATATATAACCTGACCCTGTCGGTGTGACCGAGTGGAACAACTCGGTGGCACCGAGATGCAAAATTGCAGGCAGTTACTGCAACTCGGTGTGACCGAAAGGTTCTAATCGGTTGCACCGAGATTGAAAACCTAGATCAACTTAGTGATCTCGGTAGGACCGAAAAGGATGAATCGGTCAGACCGAAGTGCACAAAGAGGTTTTGGAAGTTTAAGTCTATGACGAATCAGGAACTCCGAGTGCTCCTCACACAGAGTGGTTCGAACCTGACTTGATCAAACTTTGTGATGTAGCATGAATAGAGTTTGAGATGAGGAAAGCATAGATAGCTAGTGGGAGTTCTTAGGCATTCTTGTCCATCCATTTGGCAAAAGAGAAAAAATCCAAACAATCAAAGCAACAAATGGATGTCCTCGAATGAGAAAAATATGCATTCAACATGCTCACACAATTAAAATGGCAAATGAAATATGTGACAAAGCATGCACAAACACTCTAGCATCTATCAAGCAATTGGCGATGACTAGTTCATCTATATATGAGTGTATTGACTTAGGAGTCAAATGAAAACATTTGATCATAAGCCATACTCATCGTTTAAGCACAAGTGGGGTTACCACTTTTACATAAAGCATTGTTGTGCTCACACCATTAGAGTTGCTTTAGCTCAATTTTTTAGAGTAAAGCTCCCCCTAGATGTGATATCCCTCCTAAGAGGGATGAACTAACCTTGGGTTTTGTTGATGATGACTTCATGTAGGTGTTGAAGATGTGGATGCTCAAAGTTGATGTAGATCATTCGGAGCAATCCTTTGGAGTGAGTTGCACTTTCAATACCTACACGGGTTAGTCCCACAAGGAACAAGCAAGAATATCCATAGACATAGAGTAACGTGTACACAAGAAGTTGTCCATGAAAGCATTAGGTTACCTTGTCCCTTGTCTTACCAACAAGAGGGTTTGTGACTCCTTGAACTAGTGCAAGATATGGAAGTTGTTTGCACTTGTCATTGCCAAAATGATAAGAGTGAAGTATGTTGGCGGAGTCACCCTCAAGAACTCTCTAGTTCTTCTTCTTCGGGATCCACACCATCTTGATGGGAATCCTTGGAGTTGTAGTTGTACTTGATGAAGTAGAACTTGATGTAGTCTTGGGAACCCACTTGACTAAGGCCTTAGGTGCTTCTTCAAATGCATCAATTTCCTCTTGAAGCTTGTCCTTGCCTTTTTGCTTGAGACCTTGTGGTGGAAGATCATCTTGAGCTTGTGTTCCTTCGAAAGAAGTAGGATCATACTTCTCTTGTTGAGGAACAAACTTCGTCTTGGGGTATTGATCTTCTTCCCACTCAACTCCATTGGCATTGAACTATCGTTCAAAACCAACACCTTGATTCTTCCGGTGTCTTCCTTGCTTGCGTACAATTTCCTCAAATTGCTTACTTCCGGCAAGGCTCTTGTAAACACCTTTTTCTATAATTCCCTTCAATAAGCTATTTTCTTACTCAAGTGTAACTTGGCTAAGAGAATCATTAGTGGAATCAAGAGAACTACTAGAAGCAACAACATTGGATTTGGCATGATTGTTGTTACTACTAGATGAAGAATCTTTCTTGTTCTTATTGTTAGTTTTAACTTGTGGCATGTAAGTAGAAAAGAGTAAACGCTTGGCAATGTAAGAAGAACTTTTCTTGCGAAGATCATCATTGATCGCCTTTTAAAAACTCATGCTCTTGCTCAAGGTTGAGCTTTTCAAAGCGTAGCTTCTCATGAGTCTTTAAAAGTTCTCGATGATCTTCCAAGGTAGTTTCATGAGCTAACTTAAGAGTGTTTAGTTCTTTAGTTAGATGCTCAATTTCCTTCTTATCATCATCATTCGTTTTATCTTGATTAGCATGATTAACAGCAAATTCATCATAGTTTTCATAACTTGAGTTGTCAACAAGTAAATCATCATCTCCTAGCAAATCATCTTCATCACTATTGAAATCAACATACTCAGGGTGTGTTACCTTTGGACCTTTAGCCATGAAGCATCTCCCAATTCCTTCATTTGGTGATTCAAATATGTCGTAGGAGTTGGTTGTCACAAGTGCTAGTCCGGCAACACCTTCATCTTGAGTATATTCGGAGTCGGAGTGATTGTCGGAGTCGGAGCCGGAAACCCATTCACCAACATGAGCTTGATGTCTTCTTTTTGTGTAGCTTCTTGATGACTTATCCTTCCTTTCTGAATCCTTGCTCCTCCGAGAGGGTCTTCGTTCATAACGATCATCTCTACTCCTTCTTTCTCTTGATGGTGATTCTTCTCTTCTACTCCTTCTTTTGGGAGAATCTTCTCTTCTTTTGTAGGGAGCCGTACACTCATTGGAATAGTGTCCGAGTCTTCCACAATTGTAGCAATTTCGCTCACGACTAGAAGATCTTTTGTCATTGTAGGACCTTGACTTGGAACTTCTTTCCTTACTTCTACTTTTGTAGAACTTGTTGAAGTTCTTCACCATTAGGCTCAATTCTTCATTGAAGATTTGTTTCTCACTTGATGATGTGGGAGCTTCACATGAGGCTTTGTAAGCACCGCTTGACTTGTTATGGAGCTCTTCCTTATCCTTGAGTGACATCTCATGAGCAACAATCCTTCCAATGACTTCCGTTGGCTTGAGATCTTTGTAATTTGGCATCATTTGGATCAATGTGCACACGGTATCATATTTTCCATCCAAGGCTCTTAGGATCTTCTTGATGATGAATTTGTCAGTCATCGCTTCACTTCCTAAGCCGACAATCTCATTTGTGATGAGAGCAAGCCTAGAGTACATTTCAGCGACACCTTCACCATCCTTCATTTTGAACTTGTCAAGTTGACTTTGAAGCACATCCAATTTCGATTCCTTGACGGAGTCGGTACCTTCGTGCATATCAATCAAAGTATCCTAAATTTCCTTTGCATTCTCTAGACGGTTGATTTTGTTGAATTCTTCGGGGCACAATCCGTTGAAGAGAATATCACAAGCTTGAGCATTGTATTGCAGCATCTTCAACTCCTCCGCGGTAGCTTCACGGTTCGGTTCTCTTCCATCAAAGAATTCACCTTGCAAGCCAATACACACAATAGCCCAAACGGCCGGGTTATGTCCAAGAATATGCATTTTCATCTTATGCTTCCAACTAGCAAAATTTGTACCATCAAAGTAAGGACCTCTACGGTGGTAATTTCCCTCGCTAGACATCATACTCTCCTAGGTTGTGAAACCAAGGCTATGACCACCAAAAGCTATGGAAATCAAAGCAAATGTTGACCAAAGCTCTGATACCACTTGTAGGATCGAAAGTATGTCTAGAGGGGGGGGGTGATTATACTACTTGACCAATTAAAAATCTAGCCGTTTCCCAATTTTAGTTCTTGGCAGATTTTAGCAACTTAGCACAAGTCAAGCAATCAACCTACACATGCAATACTAAGAGTGTAGCAGCGGAAAGTAAAACAATTGCATATGAAGGTAAAGGGAGGAGTTTGAGGGAGCAAACGCAATGTTGACACGGAGATTTTTATCCGTGGTTCCGGTAGGTGGTGCTATCGTACATCCACGTTGATGGAGACTTCAACCCATGAAGGGTAACGATTGCGCGAGTCCACAGAGGGCTCCACCCACGAAGGGTCCATGAAGAAGCAACCTTGTCTATCCCACCATGGCCGTCGCCCACGAAGGACTTGCCTCACTCGGGTAGATCTTCACCAAGTAGGCGATCTCCTTGCCCTTACAAACTCCTTGGTTCAACTCCACAATCTTGACAGAGGCTCCCAAGTGACACCTAGCCAATCTAGGAGACACCACTCTCCAAAAGGTAATAGATGGTGTGTTGATGATGAACTCCTTGCTCTTGTGCTTCAAATGATAGTCTCCCCAACATTCAAAACTCTCTCATAGGATTGGATTTGGTGGAAAGATGATTTGAGTGGAAAGCAACTTGGGGAAGGATAGAAATCAAGATTTATGTGATTGGAATGGAATATCTTGACCTCAACACAAGTGTAGGTGGTTCTCTCTCAGAAAATGTATGTTGGAAGTGTAGGCATGTTCTGATGGCTCTCTCCACGAATGAAGAGTGGGTGGAGGGGTATATATAGCCTCCACACAAAATCTAACCGTTACACACAATTTACCAAACTCGGTGGGACCGAATTGTTAAACTCGGTCAGACCAATTTAGTTCATAATGTGACCGTTAGGATTTTCGGTGGGACCGATACGTCAACTCGGTGAGACCGATTTCGTTAGGGTTAGGGCATAACGTAATCTCGGTGAGACCGATTACACAAACTCGGTGAGACCGATTTTGGTAATAGACAAACAGAGAGTTGGTCAGGCAAACTCGGTGGGACCGATTCGCTCATCTCGGTTGGACCGAAACATTACGAAAAGGAAACAGAGTGTTTGCATTGCTAATCCTTTACGGGAGGGCCAATTCACCAACTTAAACCATTTTACCAGCAATTGATCTACTGATCACATTCATATTAGCCTCAATATATAGTGATGTTAGGGGGGCCAAGGCCCATGCTGCCCCCAGTCTTCGCCATTGTGCGTGCATCTGAGAGATGAAGCGGGAGGCATGGATGATGAGAAGGAGATGATGGATAGATAATGTGGGTTTATTAGCTATGTGGTCCTATATAGAGAGGTATAGATTGATCGATGTGTACGTGGGAAAGAGGGTGAGACCTGACCAGATATATAGATCGATTGGTTTGTGTGGAAAACTGGAAAAGACCTAGCTATATATACACACATAGAGGAACATCAATCGTTGCACATGCATATGAGAGTAAAGAATGCCCGAAGTGATGAAGAGGAGGAGGTATGTGTGTGCATGCATGGGAGACCGGCCTGAAGAAAATGATTGCATGTGTGCGATGGATAATGCTGAGTGGTAGTGTGTGTGCATGCATGCACGAGAGAAAGTTAGTGGTACAATTATAAGGAGAAGACGACTGTGTGGGTGTAAAAGACTAGGTGAGGTCATAATGAATGTAAAGTTGAATTCAAATATTTTAATAAGAGATCATGATGCTTGAAACCCATGCATGCATGAATATAATGAGCATGCTATACTGTATACACATTGAACAAGGTCGGACTGATTTGAATTTGAGATACCGATGGCAGGGATCGTTTGGCCACATTGCATCCATGCATGGACACACTATTCAAATTGGAGATGATGGGTGGCTTTCGCATCACATATCTATACCCCTATATAGTGTGCGAATAACTTTCAAAGATGGTCGTTGGATGAAGCCAATCCGACAGTGCAGAGTTGAAAAATCCGAGCACTACTGGCCGTTGGATATCATCTACATTCCATCAGATTTTGCCACATGTACAATCTAGAGGACTCCATGGTTGAACTTAAGCACAATACACAAACCTCAAAACACAAGCACTTCTCCTTTGTTCTAGAATCTTAAGTATCACAATTGCCAAGTTTTTTTTCTAGTTGAATTGCGATTATTTGCTTTTACTTTATGCTTTACAACATACAATTCCATGAATCTTAAAATACATTACCTTTTTTATAAAAAGTAATTGATTTTGAATGAGATAAACTATAAGAATTAATGAACATCTACATCATGCATATATGACTCAAAGCTTACATGCTATAATATGGTATTTATTCATAATTTGGTTGCCAAATCTCATGCGTGCAATGCACGTGTATCTTACTAGTCTAAATGGTGTGTGTGTGTGTTGTGCGTGTTAAACACATTGTACATAGTATCATACATTGTTTAGATTCCGAACATCTAGCTAGAGCATACATGTACTATGGTTTGAATTCAACATAAAATGGATACATATATTTGAATTCGAGATCGTATGTACATGTAGTTCATATTTATATGGGAATTTACTACTCCTATATTCATGTCATGTGTTGTGAAGATAATATTAAGATGGTTGTATAACTAATCTGAGTACAATCCCATTCAAATAGGGAAAATGTACTCAAATTTAGTCTATATGCTAGACAACACGAATTGTTTTTATTGTTGAGGGAAGTACAAATTGATTTTGTACTATACACATTAAGCTTGTTGTCCCGATTTTTTAGTTTTGTTGTTGTATTTGAATGCATTTCTATTAATATAGTAAAATGGGACATGGCTCTCTCTAGTGGGGTGCGGATTGTCTTTTTTGTACACGTTAAGCTTGTTCTCCCGAAATTTCAAGCTGCGCCTTGTTATGCCAAAATTTCAAGCTAGCATCTCTGTCTATCGTGCTGTGAAACTCCCGCCTCTTCAACCCGCACCTTGTTACCCCCAAATTTTAAAATATCTCTTTTGTCTTGTTATGCTCCGAAAACTCCCTCCATCTCAACCCGCGCCATGCTATCCCAAAATTACAACGCGCGCGAAAACTCCCACCTCTGGCAAAGTCCCGACACGCGAAATTCCCGTGATACCCCTGAACCGAAAGAACCGCCTAGCTCAAATCGGTGGGGGGGTACTTTCATAACTTACCCCACATTTCGAACAAGTGCGTCCCTAAGCCATGGTTCCCCCTCCCATCCCCTCTGCCCCTCGTACAGCGAGGCCACGAAGACCCTCGAAGCCCCACACCCTGCTCCGTCTGCCACCCAGCCGGAGCCTCTTACCCGACAACGTCGTCCACAGCAACACCTCGACGTCCCTCATCCACCGCACCGGATGAGGATCCTCGTTGATCTCGTCGTCCCGCCGGTTCAGCCACCCCGTCCTCCACCTCCAAGGAGCTGCCCCGATGTTCCCCTCGTCTTTCGCGCCACCTCCATTCCCACACCGCCGTCTTCACCTGCACCACCGAAAGAGCATCATCATCACTGATTCCTCGGATGAAGCTGAGGCCTAATCGGCGCCACCAAAGAGGTTCTACACTAATCGCTGCATTTTCTTCTTGATTCGATCTCACGGTGCTGCGGACGCTCGATCCCGAGCCGACATGGCACGACTCCATCTACGGCGGCATCACCAACCACTTCCTCCACGGCGTTGCTCCCTCGGCAGCAGCATCCACATTAGTAGGAGCTACTGCTACTTTGGCTCTCGCTCGCACTGCTGCTTTGCTCTTGCTCTCGATCCCCTGCCTGGTCTGCTCTTGCTCTTGCTCGCGCTGCTGCTCTCGCTCTTGCTCTTGCTTGTGCTGCTACTCTACTCTTGCTTGCACTGCTGCTGCACGAGCAGCAGATCCTGCTCTCGCTCGAGCCCCTGTAGCTGCTACCCGAGATGCTGCTACACGACCAGCTGCCCCGGCTCTCGCACGCGCTGCTGGTACTGCTTTTCTGCTACTAGTGCTTCAGTTTCAACAACAAAATTCAGTTTCGACAGTTAAATTCAGTTTCGACAGTTAAATTCAGAGATGAGCGGCTGATGTATTTTACAACTAGCACTTTGTGGTTATGTATTTTACATCATCTATTGGAGATGCTATTAGAATTCCACTCAGGTTAATGTTGTCTCTCTTGTCCTGCTTTAGCCTCGCCGTCGTAAAACTCACTGGAGCTGCTCCAACGATGAAACCCTCCATCACAGCGGAGCAGTACCCTCGGCACCATCTCCAGATGCCTAAGATCTTCTTCCCCTCCTCTGACAACCACATTAGCCGGAGCATGCTCACCGACCAACCCAATCATGTTGAGATCGACATGGCTTCCCCAAAGAGGTCGTACACTTGTTGCATCACTTTTTTACTCTACATGTTATATATATTGTCCATTGAGCACACGCAGTAATGTGAAATACGATTAGTTTCTCCTACTATATGACAAGCAGTGAGGTACCAGGCAACTTAGCTATTCGTGATGGACTCTCTTGAACACCATCATTATTTATTTCTGCGTGTTTGAGCTGTGCATTTGTAGATGGGCCTGGGAGTTGAGCTAGTAGGGCAGTGGCCTGGGTCCAAAGTAGTAGAAGTAGCACAAAAACATTTTTTAAGTGTAGGCTTTTCCCTGTTCAAGCCTGCCTACTAGAATCGCCAGTGCTTGAAAGGAAAAGTGAAGGAAAAACATAGGAATTGGAAAGTTTCCTATGGTACTACTATTCATGCATTTGGTTCAAAGGAATGGAGCAAAGGAAAACTGTAGGATTTGTTCCTTTAGTGCCTCCTTGAAAGAAAAACCGTAGGAATTTTAATATCCACTTGTCCTCCTTTTCAAATTCCTATTCATGAAGCACAAGACTAAGGGCCTCTTTGATTCATAGGATTGCAAAAACACAGGAATAGGAAAAACATAGGATTGGAATGGCATGTCCGTTGGATCCCTATAGGATTTGAGTTTGCTTTATTGTGTCACGGGGAAAACAAAGGATTTCTTCCAGGAGGTTGAAATGGATGTTAGAATTTCTGTGATATGTAGTACAAATAAATACTTAGGAAAAAATCCTATAGGATTCAATCCTATGAATCAAACGACCAACATGGGGAAAATCCTAAGGATTCTAATCCTTTAAAGATCCTATGAAAATCCTTTGAATCAAAGAGACCCTAAGAGATAGTAGCACCGTACATTTTCTTGTCGTTTGACTTAATTTCACAATACTTCTTTGCATCCCGTGATCTTCCAGTTGTTGTGAACCAAACACCCAGATTGGCAGAAATCATGTGTTTTTGCACATGCATTCCTATCATATTCCTGCATTGTTAGAATCCACCAATTCAAACAAGCCCTTACAGAATTACTTCTGTTATAGATATGTGTCAAAGAAAACCTTGTGTGGTTTGTCCCGCTCCTGCTGCTGTCACATCCTAGTTAGTTCATGCATTAGAGTGTTGCATCATGTCTACATTTCACAGAAACCTGAAATGGGGATGCCAGAAACCCCCAGCACCCCCCTGGAACAACTAGGGTTTACTAAAATTCTTTTCAATGAACCTGAAATGCCCTCCATAAATGTTCACCACCTTTGGTCTTGGTTAAAACCTCTGCCAAAAATGGTTTCATATTTTTGGAGGCCATCTTGGATTTTTGCACAAGCCATAAGTATTTGCATTTGGGCATTTTAAATGCTATAAATATTTTCAAATGCCCAAATAATCTTGAAGGTATTTTTAGGCTGTTGGGAATAATCTCAAAGGTGCCCCAGAATATTTTCAGGATTTTTCCAAATGAAATAGTATTTTTACTATTTCAAAACACAGTACAGAAATAAATAAAAAGAGAAAAGAATAGAAGGCAGAGAAACTTACCTGGCAGCCCACCTGGCGGCCCAGCACTGTGCTGGCCCGCGCCAGTCAGCTGCCTGCTCTCGCCAGAGCAGGCAGAGAGGTGACGCCGGCGAGCGCGAGCTCGCCACCGCGCCACCTGCTTGACGCCCTCGCCGCGGATGAGCTGGCCGACCTCCCTCGACGCGCCCGAGCCCCTGGACATCGCCATTCTCCCCCATCGACTCTCCCTCGCCTTCTTCCCACCATGGCCGACGCCGCCGCAGCCACCTCACCGGAGTAGCCGCGCCCACCGTCGACCTCGCGCCGTACCACCGTGTCCTACAGCACCGCCGTCGCCCACTCCTTCGAGCAAGCCGAGCCCCGAGCGCCCGGTTGCCCCGAAGCTCCGTCACCGACTTCGCCTTCGCCGCTCACCGTCGGAGATCCCCTCCGCCGTCGCCACTGCTACAGCTCGTCTCCGACCTCGCCGCCTGCTCCGTCGCAACCGCCGTGAGCATGGCCACCTTCCCATCCTCTCCTCTCTCTCTCTCGAGCTCTGTAGCCACCGCACGAAGCTCACCCGTACGCGCCGCCGCACGAGCTCGTCGCCGACGAGGCTCCGGCCATCCAACGGCCACACCACCGTAGCCATTAGCTTCACCGCAACGCCAGGAACCCGTAGCATCCTCGCACGTTCCTCGCCGTGCTCTCTAGCTATGGTTTCAACCACGCCCGTACCCTGGCAGCCGCACGGCTCGTCGCCGGCATCGATTCCGGCGACCCCGAGCTCCACTAGCACCAGCAGTCGACGCGGCTCGCCCCCAGCTACACGTAGGTACTCTCCGCCCTCCTTTTGGTCGCCGGAGGAGGGAACCCGCACTCCACCGCCGCGTCTGGACATCGCTGGCGGCTAAACGCCGGCGAGTCAGCGTGGTTTGACCACGGGTTGACCCCCCAGGGTCACTGACAAGTGGGGCCCGCCTGCTGATTAATCTAAGTCAGAGATTAAAACTAATCCTAATTAACTAATTACCTAACAGTGACACTGACACAGGGGACCCACACGTCAGGTTTGACCTGGACGACCCCGTTGACCTGCTGACGTCACACTGACGTCAGGCTGACGCAGTAAAGCATTTACTGGAATTATTCTTATATTGGAAATTCCAGAAATTATCACAAACTTCAAAAAATCATAGAAAATAATCTATAGCTCAGAATGAAAAGATTTATATATGAAAAATGATCAGAAAAATCCATTCTATCCATCTGTACTGGTTTCATGCATGATTAAGCAAGTTAACCTACTGTTTTATACAGAACAAGATAAAGCATTAATATGGGCCATTTATGAACTTGGAATTTGAATCTTTGATTCAAATTAGTCCAAACCCATCTGGTCTTAGTTGCATTAGCCCAACACATCCATCTTGCCATGTCTCATGCATGCATCATATTGTTGCACTTGCTTGGTGTTGATTGTGCTTCGGTATGCTCATCGTGGTAGGTCCTGCCTCCGAGGATATTCACGAGTATCCAACTGAAGGGCAGTATCCCACCACCACTCCGTCAGGCAAGCAACCCATTGATCATTTCGATACAAACCCATCTTCTCGCTTCTGCTCTCGTTTATTGCATTAAGACAACGCGATTCAAACTGCTGTGTGTTGCGGTAGTTGAACCCACTTTCCTTTGCATGACCTGTCATTGCCACAGTAACTAGATGAAACCCACTAGCATGTGTAGGAGTTGATTGAGCCATGTTGTGTGTTCCTACAATGCTATGCTTGCTATGCTTGGAGTTGTGTCAGGTCTGGCTCATCAGGGTGATGAACTAGAGTGAAAGTGTGTGTGTCGGTAAAGGGAGTAAAGTGTTGAATACGATTTGGTAAAGGTATCGATGGGAGGCCATGTAGGAGTACATGGTGGGTTGTTTCATTGAGACCGTCCCTAAGAACTGAGATCTGTATGCGTGATTTAAGATTCAGCTACTACCACACATTGGGCCCGAAACCAATGGACCCCCTCGGCTTCTTATTCACCCTTGTCCTCTGTCCAGGAGTTGCACGTAGTTTCTGGTGTTTGTAGTAAGCTGGAGGCCGTGGACAGCGCTGACCAAGGGGTGGGCTGTGATGCGGTAGGCTCATGGCACGGTGTACCGAGTCGCCCGTTTGGTGTCCGGGAACCCTGCACACATCGTTTGGGGCCGTATGTGGAAACCTCGGCCGGACTCCCTGTGGATGGAACCTAAATAGGCGATAAACCTGGACTAGAGACTCGAGTGTTTAGGTAGGCTGTGGCCGACACCCACGTTGGGCTTCCGCTTGAAGGTTGCCGATTACACGTCGTGTAGCGACGATAAGTGGTGAGAGCGTGTGTGACGAAGTACACCCCTGCAGGGTATGAAACTATTCGAATAGCCGCGTCTGCGGTAAAGGACTACTTGGTCACTTATGCAGTTCATAGACAAGTAAATGGATACTACTAAAAGCCTCAAGATAAGTGTGAGTACCGCGGATGGCCCTCTCGTTGGATGACGAGGGAGGATCCACGGTGGAGTATTGAGATGGTGATTAGTGGACTCGTGTGCGAAAACTATTTCACAAGTGGTGTATCGTAGGATAGCTTAGCCAAGAGTCAAAGCTGGCTTGCTGCAATAACCCCACTTCCTTCTTGAGAATGAACATGTATAGTAGGATCTGTTGTAAGACTTGCTGAGTACCTTTGTACTCATGTTGCTTTAATTACTGTTTTCAGACGACAACACCGCCCCTTCTGACGGGTTCTACGTAGAACTCGACGACGACGAGTGACGCGCCACCCAGGTGGTGATCTAGGCTTGTGAAGGGCCTATGTAGATAGACAGGCTTCGTCAAGCCTTCTTTCTTTCTAGTGTCTGTACCCAGACAGTTTGCTTCCGCATGTGCTTGTATGATTGTATGACTTGAGTGTCGGGTCATGTGACCCCTATCTATATGAACAAGTTATGTAAGGCTCTCCGGAGCCCTTTAAATAAAGTACTTGAGTTGTAGAGTTTTGTTGTGATGCCATGTTGTATTTGCACATATCGAGCATATTGTGTGTATGTTTGAAATGCTTGGTATGTGTGGGATCCGACAATCTAGTTGTTTATCCTTGGCAGTCTCCCTTATGGGGAAATGTAGTCTAGTGCCTCCTTGAGCCATAGTAGTCCGCTACAGCCCGGTTCACCGGAGTCCTGCTAGCCCAGCACTACTGCTCTGGACACTTGACTGGCCGGCATGTGAGTCATATCGTTCCTGTGTCTGTCCCTTCGGGGAAATGTCACGCGGTGACATCCGGAGTCCTGCCTAGCCTGCTACAGCCCGGGTTCCCGGAGTCCTGTTAGCCCAGTGCTACAGCCCGGATTCACACGCTGCTGACCGACACGTTCGATGTTAACTCATGTATGCCTGTCCCCATACGTTAGTGCCGCTTTGTGTTCACGACTAGCCATGTCGGCCCGGGTTCTCTGTCATATGGATGCTAGCGACACTGTCATATACGTGAGCCAAAAGGCGCAAACGGTCCCGGGCCATGGTAAGGCGACACCCGTGGGAGTACCGTGTGTGAGGCCGCAAAGTGATATGAGGTGTTACAGGCTAGATGGGTGTGACTTGGAATCGGGGTCCCGACAGCGTTGATGTGGTCCACCCCAGCTCAGCCACTCCAACGACGGAAGGGCTCGCAACAATAGGGATCCGCCCTCCAGAATGTCTTTCGCTGCCTCAGATCTTCTTCCCCGCCGCTGGCGGCCACGTCAACTGCATTACCATCGTCAACTGAGCAGATGACCTTGAGGACTACACAGGTCTGCATCGCTTAATATGATGACATGCTACTTTATCGTCCTGTTCACCGATTCGACTCTGAGTCAGGTCCAAACTAATGCTCAAACTTGAGTTTTTAAATGGTTGTAGGGTACATATTGGGGCAGCAATCAATACTATCTATCTACTATTTGGTTAATCTCGGGTGTCTACTATGAGTTTCATGTTGGGTGGAAACAAACATTAAAGGAGCCATTATCTATATTTTTTTAACTGAAGCTATTATCGGTCTGCTATCATTGGTTTTGGGTCTATCCACAGTTTGCTACCATCACTCTAGATTTGTGCATGCACTCCTTACATAATCTCACTATGTTTTATTCCTATGCATGCCAGTTATTGTACACAATGGTCCTGAACATGTAGAGAAAAAGAGACAAGCCTTGCATGGCAATAAAAATTGCATGCGGACGTCGCTCCATGGTGGGTGCAAAAGCAACCCCCCTCCCCCCATTCCAGACTGTAATCAAGAGGAAGATAACTGTTCAGAGGGGGATTTAGAGGGAGCAGACCACTCCTATTTACGCCCTGAGGTCTTTTGCTCTAACTTGGCATGCTGATGTTGGTCATATCAGGCATATGGTGCCTTGCATTGCTTACTTTATACATAAAATATGTCATCTTCTTAGTTTAGACATGCATTGTGTGAATGCAATCTATCACAACTTGTGACGCCCCCGATTCAATCGTACACTAATCATGCATGCAAATGTGTACGATCAAGATTAGGGACTCACGGGAAGATATCACAACACAACTCTACAACATAAATAAGTCATACAAGCATCATAATACAAGAAAGGGGCCTCGAGGGCTCGAATACAAGTGCTCGATCATAGACGAGTCAGCGGAAGCAACAATATCTGAGTACAGACATAAGTTAAACAAGTTTGCCTTAAGAAGGCTAGCACAAAAGTAGCAACGATCGAAAAGGCAAGGCCTCCTTCCTGGGACCTCCTAACTACTCCTCGAAGCCGAACTCCATGTAGAATCATCCTCGGGATCTCTAGCTCCTGGACTCCAGCATCTGGTTGCGACAACCAGGTATAGAAAGGGGAAAAGAGGGAGAAAAGCAACCGTGAGTACTCATCCAAAGTACTCGCAAGCAAGGAGTTACACTACATATGCATGGGTATATGTGTAAAGGGCCATATCGGTGGACTGAACTGCAGAATGCCAGAATAAGAGGGGGATAGCTAATCCTGTCGAAGACAACGCTTCAGGCCACCTCCATCTTGCAGCATGTAGAAGAGAGTAGATGGTAAGTTCACCAAGTAGCATCGTATAGCATAATCTTACCCGGCGATCCCCTCCTCGTCGCCCTGTTAGAGAGCGATCACCGGGTTATATCTGGCACTTGGAAGGGTGTATTTTATTAAGTATCTAGTTCTAGTTGTCATAAGGTCAAGGTACAACTCCGGGTCATCCTTTTACCGAGGGACACGGCTATTCGAATAGATAAACTTCCCTGCAGGGGTGCACCACATAACCCAACACGCTCGATCCCATTTGGCCGGACACACTTTCCTGGGTCATGCCCGGCCTCGGAAGATCAACACGTCGCAGCCCCACCTAGGCTCAACAGAGAGGTCAGCACGCCGGTCTAAATCCTATGCGCGCAGGGGTCTAGGCCCATCGCCCATTGCACACCTGCACGTTGCGTACGCGGCCGGAAGCAGACCTAGCCCCTTAATACAAGCGCGAGCTTACAGTCCAATGCGGCGCGCGCCACTCAGTCACTGACGTCAAAAAGAGCTTCGGCTGATACCACGACGCCGAGTGCCCATAACTGTTCCCACGTAGTTGGTTAGTGCGTATAGACCAAATGGCCAGACTCAGATCAAATACCAAGATCTCGTTAAGCATGTTAAGTATCCGCGAACGCCGACCAGGGCCAGGCCCACCTCTCTCCTAGGTGGTCTCAACCCGCCCTGTCGCTCCGCCACAAAGTAACAGTCAGGGGCCGTCAACAGGCCGGACGGGCCCCTGGGCTGGTGGGCCCTATCTATCAGCTGCTGGGCTGGTCCAGCCAGCAGAGCTGACCGGTCAATAGGCCAGACGGGCCCCTGGGCCCACGGGTCAGTGACCCAGGTGGTGGCCCCGGGCCGACCACGTCAGCGCGGGCAACAGCGTTTAACCGCCGGTGGCCATAGCCACGGCGGAGGGTCAGGCGCGCACCGGAATCCATCTAGGGGCGCCTTTTCGCGAGCAGTTCGCACCGTTCGAACGCGTGCACGACGCCGAGTCGGGTGGTGGTGCTGGCTCGCCCGGGGACGGCCAGAGACGGCCCGGCGTGGAGCACGGGCGGCGGTGGCCTTCGGGCGCTCGACAGCGATGGTGATTCGGGACACGACTCGTCGTGCGGGGCGGCTCTACAGGCGGCTGGTGCTCGCGCGCATCCATTGCCGTAGTCGGTAGTAGGCGGGAGGCGACGAGCTCACCAGAGACGAGCTCACGGCGGCGGCCGGAGCACTGGCCCATCGAGGAAGGCGCCAAGGGGAGTGGGAGGAGTAGCGGGCGCATGCAGTGGGTGCAGGCGGAGGTGCTGAGCACGACGGGGGTGGTCGGCTGCGAGCTCCACGAGCC
Source organism: Triticum aestivum (assembly GCF_018294505.1). Taxonomy (NCBI): domain Eukaryota; kingdom Viridiplantae; phylum Streptophyta; class Magnoliopsida; order Poales; family Poaceae; genus Triticum; species Triticum aestivum. The sequence continues at coordinate 395,004,321 of NC_057799.1, forward strand.
ATGGCCACGGCGGCGAGCACCACCGCGACGACGAGCTCGGGCACGACGGTGGGAGCAGCTACGGGGGAAGAAGAGAAGCGCGAGGAGAGGGGGAAAGGGGGCGGGGCTCACAGTGAGGCACACGGTGGCCGGCGACAACTTAGTAGCAGCAGGGGGGCCGGAGTGGACGGCGTCGGTGACGATAGAACGGGGAAGGCGATGATCTGACGAGGCAGAG
>NC_057799.1:395004883-395016006 GCF_018294505.1 Triticum aestivum
CAGGGGGCGAGGCAGAGGCGCCATGGGGGAGGTGGAGGCCTTATCCACATCTGGGCACCGGCGGCGAGGTGGGTTTGGCGGGGACGCGGCTCGGGCACGCACTGGGTCAGGTGAACAGAGAGGAGGGATGCGACCGGGGGAGGTGGGTTGCTGGGTTGGGCCGTCCAGGTGGCTAAGGCCCAGGGGCAGTGGGCCTTTTCTCTTATTTTTTATTTTAGCTTTTCTTCTAAAACTTCTCTGCTTTCTTTTTATTTTCAAAAAGCAAAATAGTTTTATAATTTGTAAAACTTACACTTAACATAATAGTATAACTTAGGCTACTGCCACATTAAGTTTAACATTATAATACATTAGCTTATCATTTTTAACTTAAAAAGCATTTAATTTAATTGCTTTAGCCACTGTTTTAACTAGTTTAGGGCACTTAAACACTTTGCAAAAATGTTGGTTCACTACCAATATTAGTAATGGGATTATTTGGCACAAGATGAACATTTTAGATTTCATGTCTGACAATTATGAATTTTTGACTTTAGATTGGATTTGAATTTGAATTGTGATTTGGATCAAGTGAAGATTAGCAATAGTAACAAGATGACATGGCACCATTAAGAGGGGATTACTGTAGCATGACACTGGGGGTGTTACAAATCTCCTCCACTACAAGAAATCTCGTCCTGAGATTTAAGAGGTGGAGTAAGGGGAAAGACTCGGGAAGGACGGGGCTCAACACAAAATAGGTACCTGGAGGCTATCTCACGAACGTGGCATAGAGGCATCTCTCGAATTGAAATTCAAGAAAGTCATCGAGAGGAAGGCTGGAAGGTGCAATAAGAAGGTTCAAACGGATGGACAATCGTTCGATGTCTGAAACAGAGTGTGAAAGGGGTCCAGAGCATCGAGAATAAGTATTGCATCTGGTAGCTGAACAGATCTCAAGAAGGTGGCTCATGAATTACATACGAAGCCAAGCATGAGGAACAATTTGGAAGACAGAGATTTACAGGAGAGTTAGGTTTCGATCCTGTGGAACTGTGGGTTATGGGCCCACCATGTGAGTTAAAAGTGGAAAGTCGCGAACATTTTGCACAGCCATAATGGCAGGGTAGGTCAGAGGAGAGCCTGTCAATTATGTTGGCAACAACGTTGGTACCAAGGGCGAGGGATGAAGAGAACCATTTTCCTGCTCGTTAAGACGAGGCGGACCAATAGGCAAAGTTCTCGTCCATCGGTGGTTACTGGAATGTCATCAACAATAGTAACAGGGTTACACTAGACAGGATGGTACACCGAGGTGTTTACATAAGCAGAAGAATATTACTGCTTAGATCATATAGATCACAAGAAAGGTTAAACAAGACAACGGAAAGGAAAATGTGATTATTAGATCAAACAGAACAATGGAAAGGAAAATGTGTTTAAACACATATTTCAAGGGTATATCCTTCCCAAGGACAAACAGAGCATGATATCCATGACAGGATATAATGTAGAAAACTCTTTAGGTAAGGGGAGAGAAATTTCATGACATTACCCATACAGCGGTGTTTGGATAATTGAGCAGGAAACATTTAGCTTTGGGCTTCAAATGTTCTTGTTGAAAAACAGAGTACCACAGACATGCTTAGAAATAGCTGTAACGCCCACGATGCGGTTATATCTCCCACGTGTCGAGGCACGACTTAGAGGCATAACCGCATTGTAGGTATTGTCGCAAGAAGGGTCATCTTCACACAATCCCATGTAATGAACAAGAATGGGATAAAGAGAGTTGGCTTACAATCGCCACTTCACACAAAACATAAATAAATTCATACATCATCCAAAATACACACATAGACCGACTACGGTCAAATCCAAACGAAAAGAAGATAACCCCAAATGCTAGATCCCTGATCGTCCCAACTGGGCTCCACTATTGATCATCAGGAAACGAAACATAGTAACGACCACATTTCTCGTCGAACTCCCACTTGAGCTCGGTTGCGTCATCTGCACTGGTATCATCGGCACCTGCAACTGTTTGGAAGTATCTGGTGAGTCACGAGGACTCGGCAATCTCACACCCGCGAGATCAAGACTATTTAAGCTTATGGGTAGGAAAGGGTAGTGAGGTGGAGCTGCAGCAAGCACTAGCATGTATGGTGGCTAACATACGCAAATAAGAGCGAGAAGAGAAGCAACGCAACGGTCGTGAAGCTAGAAGTGATCAAGAAGTGATCCTGAAACTACTTACGCACAACCATAACACAAGAACCGTGTTCACTTCCCGTACTCCGCCGAGAAGATACCATCACGGCTACACACGCGGTTGATGTATTTTAATTAAGTCAAGTGTCAAGTTCTCTACAACCGGATATTAACAAATTCCCATCTGCCTCATAACCGCGGGCACGGCTTTCGAAATATAATACCTTGCAGGGGTGTCCCAACTTAGCCCATTATAAGCTCTCACGGTCAACGAAGGATATTCCTTCTCCCGGGAAGACCCGACCAGTCTCGGAATCCCGGTTTACAAGACATTTCGACAATGGTAAAACAAGACCAGCAAAGCCGCCCGAATGTGCCGACAAATCCTGATAGGAGCTGCACATATCTCGTTCTCAGGGCACACCAGATTGTCCAAACTTCCGGTAGGCGAGCCCAGAGTTGCCCCTGGTGGCCACCGACGGCTGACAGGTTGGACCAACACTCAGAGGAGCACTGGCCCGGGGGTTTAAAATAAAGATGACCCTTGAGGCTGCAGAACCCAAGGGAAAAAGGCTTAGGTGGCAAATGTTAAAACCAAGGTTGGGCCTTGCTGGAGGAGTTTTATTCAAAGCGAACTGTCAAGGGGATCCCATAAATCACCCAACCGCGTAAGGAACGCAAAATCAAGGAACATAACACCGGTATGACGGAAACTAGGGCGGCAAGAGTGGAACAAAACAGCAGGCATAAGGCTGAGCCTTCCACCCTTTACCAAGTATATAGATGCATTAATTAAGATAAGAGATATTGTGATATCCCAACGTATCCATGTTCCAACATGGAACAAACTTCATCTTCACCTGCAACTACCAACGCTATAAGAGGGGCTGAGCAAAAGCGGTAACATAGCCAAACAACGGTTTGCTAGGAAAGGTGGGTTAGAGGCTTGACATGGCAATATGGGAGGCATGATATAGCAAGTGGTAGGTAGAGCGGAATAGCAATAGAGCGAAACAACTAGCAAGCAAAGATAGAAGTGATTTCGAGGGTATGGTCATCTTGCCTGAGATCCCGCAAGGAAGAAGAACGAATCCATGAAGAAGACAAACGGACGAAGTCGAACGAATCCTCACAACTCCGGAATGAAACCGAAGCTAACGAGAGAAGCAAACTGGAAAGAAGCAAACAACATGGTAAACAATCATCACATAAACATGGCATGATGCACAATCAAGTATGATGCATGTCCGGTTTAAGGAGGCATGGCATGGCAAAGTGCACAAACAATACTACAAATTTAGTGGAGCTCAATATGCAACGAGTTGCATATTGACGAAACACCACATCAAATATTTAGTTCTCTCTCGTTTGTGTACCCAACAATATTAAATGTTATTAAACATGGCAAGGGGTGAAGCATATGAAAACTACCTAGCTAGGCAAGTTTAAATGAGGCCGGAACAACAAACAACAATTCCGGAAAATCCTCATGTCCATATTTTAGATTTGGTACTGTTCTGCCCTAAACACAATTTTAATGTTGTTAAACAGCAAAATAAAGTGCACCATGTTAAACTAGGCATTTTTCTACCCCATTTACATATAAAGTTTATTAAATTTGGAGCTACGGTTATTTAGTTATGAAATAAGTCATTTTAACATGGCATTTAGCAAATTAATGCAAACAGCAAGTTAAACATTTTTAACATGGATGAAAGTTGCATATTATGAAACTAGATGAAATTCTAAGCACTTTTCATATATAATGTTTTTACATATGATGCACTGTTAAAGAGTTATTATATGCATGATGTTTGAGGGTTTTTCTGTAAAACTGCAGTCTCTGGATAATTAGGAAAATCGTCCAAACTAGGAAAAAACGTGTCGGGGCAGGATCTGTTCTCACCATGGGCCTTGCCCAGCACTGTGGAGAGGTAGCAGGAGGGGCTCGCTGGGCTGGCGCGGTTGCTCACATTGGGCCAACAGGCTGGCTGGCTTGGGGCTCGGCCTTGGAGGCCGCTGGAGGGGCGGTCAACGCGCTCGGGAGCGATGCAGGCGTGCGAGGTCGCAGTGCGCAGGGGAAGCAGAGGATGCAGCGGCGCGGCGGAACTTGGGGGCGCCGGCGACGGTGGCGCTTGGCGCGATGCATGGCTCCGGCAGGCGTCGGGGAGGCTGGCAGGAGGCGGGACGAGCAGGGCGAGGCGGACCCCGTCGATCCCCACCGAAATCGAAGACTGGCGGAGTGTTCGGCGGGGAAGCTGCAGGGCCATGGCGAGGCAATAAATTCAGAGAAGTGGCAGGGGGAGGCTAGAAATAGGAGAAGGAGAGGGACGGCTGAGAAAATATAGGTTAGGAAGTCCAATGGAGAAACGAAGATATTTTAGGAATGTTGGGGGATGATCCGGACCCATCGGTAACAACAGCTCGGGTCGGGTTCGGAGAAGTTTCGGATGCGCACGCGAGGGGTTTGAGCACTGAGCAAAGAGATTAAGCGGCCAAACAAGAGGGACTCGAAAAAACCCGGTTGGTCTCGGAACGGACAACAGAGAGACACGGCAACTAAGAACGAACTAAGAGTTTTAAGAAAACATGCGGATGCAATGCAGATGATGCTATGAGATGAGATGCATGACATGAACAAAATGCAAAACAAAAGACAAAACCCAACCACGAAGGAAATAACATATCACATAGCCGAAAATGGCAAGAGTTGGAGTTACGATAAAGGAAAGTAACATCCGGGGTGTTACAATAGCATTGACATGGTCTTCAAGCAAAGATCAGACTTTGGATACACAAAGGATCCATCAGGAACAACTTATAGAATAAGTCTTAAAATTTCCTCATGGAAGAATGGCTAAACTTCCTAAAAAGGATAACATAACAATAGGTCCTCCACCCAGGTGTGCTAGGCATGACATCACCTTACCGGGTCTTATAAGGACCAAAGTTATAACTCTTGGAAATATGTCCCAACCATCATATCTGACCGAGATTCAGATCTGATTTGTGTCAGTATACCTCAGGCTTAGGATACCTGAGAAGAAAAGGTGCGACACAAATTGACGAGATGACAATGCAAGATTCTCGGGAAATGAACTATGGGAGCGAGTTCTGAAACCAGAGTTCATCATTAAACCAAGGAGAGGATGAGGAGGTGGCTAATGGACTCAGCGACATATCATCGAGATTTCCAAAAAGATGGATTTCCACAATTATGTGAGCAAGGAGATAACATTTGTCATATCAAATGATATAATGATGTATGCTCGAGGAAAAACATACACAATTAAACATTGGTTGAAAGGTGTGCCCAAATTATGGCATTATGTAGCATGATCAATGTTAGAATGGTGATTCAATAATCAATAGTCTAAGAATGAACGGTCGACCATTAACTTCAAAGCAATAGGGTTGCTAGAAGGGCAGAATCCAAACCGTTCACCTATTGGTATTCCGGTTGGAAGCAACACGGGGACCAAGAAGAATGGTGATGGCGAGAAGCATCACTGTATCAAGAATTCTTAAGAGGTGGTGAAATTCTCACAACATCCTCGACATAAAAGATGGTAATACTCCAAGGTAAAGAACAAATGCTGGATAGCCAGGATCTCAAGGTATAACACAAAACACAAACAAGTTTGTGTTGAACGGAAGGCAATAAATTGGTCGATGATAACACAAATCATCGAGGGCAAGGATGGTATTTCTCTTCATGAATTCAATTGATATCCTGGAAGAGCTCAAAATGTTGATGATGATCATGACACAATTGTCGAGAGATTTCACGAAGGAGCAATCAAATAGCGACGACATCAAGAAAAAGCAATGGTGAAGCGAAGGGTCATTGGAACCACGGATACGACACACACTCGGAATCAAGCTTGATGTTCAAGGCAAAATGATAAGAGTAGGAAGATCGACGTAAGCTTGGCTCATCGTCAAAAGTTGCGCTCTAGGAATAAGGACCAGATAGCACAGTTAAAATTTAGCACGATAATGATATAGCCGATCAGGCTTGGGATGACTTGAAGGATTATTAAACTCGTAAGCAACGAAAATTACTTAGATTTATTGAATTAGAGTGCGGACTCGATTCACTATTTGTTGTTCTCGGTTGACGACAACCCAGAACCCAGGAAAATTGGAATCGGAACAGTTGATGAAGAACCCATAAGAAGTTATGCAGTTCCATGATATTCTGGAGATACCAGAGTGTAATACTCGACAAAAGATCAAAGTAAAGGTTGGACTGGGGGTATTGATCCATAGAAGACAAGTGCTTAAACTTGCCCGAGAAATGGGATCAAAGAAGAACATATGGTCGGAACCATAATTGCAAAGGATCAATTCACCGATACCAATGGATATTATATCAAGGAAATAGTTATTATTACAAGAAGCTTCCTTGATAGGATCTACATCGTGTCCATGGGCATGAACACAAAGGTTCAAGGTCGACTCCCACTTCCTCAATGCATAACCTTCCATTCACCACTCGTATTTCGAAAATGACATTAGTTGTTGAAAGTTTTACCTGGTGCAATACCAGACAAGTATGACCCATGAAATCTTTCGGGTTCACACAGATTAGGGAAGGCGTTGGTTTAACCCATCGGGGCATCTTAGGAACATATACCACAAACTTCAGAGTAATTAATACAAGCCCGGAAGTAGAGTATGGTTATCAAAGCAGAGGATACAACTTGCCAAAGGCAGAAGACACAGTTTACCAAAGGCATTATGTATCAGGGGAGAAACTCTCAAGGTTATTGGATATGAAGGACACTGTCGGATAATAACCAAGAAATTGGTCTCGCAGACCACCAGGAATCTGAGGTGAGTATCGTTACTCAATTAGAAGGAAAAAGAATGCAAAGCCATCAGATTATAGAATCCTCTGACTAATTCAAAACTCAAATGCAAATGGATTATGATTTCCAAATCAAGGGATCAGAAGAAAACGCTCTGATTAAGAATGGATAAGTTGAAAACACTTAGTTGGACAATCAATAAAGGTTTGAATTGCCGAGAAACAACTCATGTCCGAAATGACGTCTGAGTCGGAAAGATAATTTTAAAAAGGATACCCTGATGACTGTGTGCGTACGCACCTTGAATCACTAGGCTCAAAATGACTAAGACAAGTGATGTTATCAAGGACTAGTAGTCATATGGAATTAACCATAATGCAAGCAGGCAAGAATTTCTAGAATAACAGGCTGCAGAGGATTTTCGAAAGATCGAAAAGTATTTCAAAGACTTATGTGAAACACATGAACAACTGGGGATGAGCAGATACTCGGTAAGAGCGAGGAATTACCCGTAGGGGTAATCCTGTGGCAAAGAACTGCAAGGCAGTATCTCAAAGGATTTTCAGAACAATAGAGAGAATTTCGGGGTATCTTGTAATAACAAGATCAACGGGAAATGATTGTATGAAGGACAAGTGTACGTGGTTATCCATAGGGGTTTATCGATGGAAGGGAATTGCAAAAGCGATGGCACAAAGTCTCGAGAGAACATCGCAGAGTATCTTCGGGATCCTTCGGTGCATCAAGCAATCATCTGGAGTGAGGGCTCTCCGGGAGGAAGTAGTTACAAGAACCTAGTGTTAGAGTTAGCAAAATCATTTAACCCGAATAGAAGAGAGATCAGAGTCCCAGAGTAAAGGTCGAGGAATAAAAGATCCTACTACCACCCAATGGCGACGTGGGGCCGTAAGCCGCACAACCATGTTAGTAAAAGTTTTTCAATGACTAGACTCGACTTCGGCCAAGGAGTTGGAAAGGGGGATTCCTACAGGCAGTTGGCTCTGATACCAACTTGTGACGCCCCCGATTCAATCGTACACTAATCATGCACGCAAATGTGTACGATCAAGATCAGGGACTCACGAGAAGATATCACAACACAACTCTACAACATAAATACGTCATACAAGCATCATAATACAAGATAGGGGCCTCGAGGGCTCGAATACAAGTGCTAGATCATAGGGAGTCAGCAGAAGCAGCAATATCTGAGTATAGACATAAGTTAAACAAGTTTGCCTTAAGAAGGCTAGCACAAAAGTAGCAATGATCGAAAAGGCAAGGCCTCCTGCCTGGGACCTCCTAACTACTCCTCGAAGCCGAACTCCATGTAGAATCATCCTCGGGATCTCTAGCTCCTGGACTCCAGCATCTGGTTGCGACAACCAGGTATAGAAAGGGGAAAAGAGGGAGAAAAGCAACCGTGAGTACTCATCCAAAGTACTCGCAAGCAAGGAGCTACACTACATATGCATGGGTATATGTGTAAAGGGCCATATCGGTGGACTGAACTACAGAATCCCAGAATAAGAGGGGGATAGCTAATCCTGTCGAAGACTACGCTTCAGGCCACCTCCATCTTGCAACATGTAGAAGAGAGTTGATGGTAAGTTCACCAAGTAGCATCGTATAGCATAATCCTACCCGGCGATCCCCTCCTCGTTGCCCTGTTAGAGAGCGATCACCGGGTTATATCTGGCACTTGGAAGGGTGTGTTTTTATTAAGTATCCAGTTCTAGTTGTCATAAGGTCAAGGTACAACTCCGGGTTGTCCTTTTACCGAGGGACAGGGCTATTCGAATAGATAAACTTCCCTGCAGGGGTGCACCACATAACCCAACACGCTCGATCCCATTTGGCCGGACACACTTTCCTGGGTCATGCCCAGCCTCGGAAGATCAACACGTCGCAGCCCCACCTAGGCTCAACAGAGAGGTCAGCACGCCGGTCTAAATCCTATGCGCGCAGGGGTCTGGGCCCATCGCCCATTGCACACCTGCATGTTGCGTACGCGGCTGGAAGCAGACCTAGCCCCCTTAATACAAGCGCGAGCTTACGGTCCAATGCGGCGCACGCCACTCAGTCGCCGACGTCAAAAAGAGCTTCGGCTGATACCACGACACCGAGTGCCCATAACTGTTCCCGTGTAGTTGGTTAGTGCGTATAGACCAAATGGCCAGACTCAGATCAAATACCAAGATCTCGTTAAGCGTGTTAAGTATCCGCGAACGCCGACCTGGGCCAGGCCCACCTCTCTCCTAGGTCGTCTCAACCTGCCCTGTCGCTCCGCCACAAAGTAACAGTCGGGGGCCGTCAGGAACCCAGGCCCACCTCTACCGGGATGGAGCCACCTGTCCTTTCAGCCCCCTCATCAGAATCACTTGCGGGTACTCAACGAGCTGACCCGACTTTAGTCACCACATGTGTCATGTATATAAAGTATATAGTATATACCCGTGATGACCTCCCGAAGTGATCACGACCCAGTAGTATAGCATGGCAGACGGACAAGAGTGTAGGGCCACTGATGGAACACTAGCATCCTATACTAAGTAGTAGGATAGCAGGTAAGGGTAACAACTGTAGCAACAATGACAGGCTATGCAACAGAATAGGATTAACCGAAAGCAGTAACATGCTACACTACTCGAATGCAAGCAGTATAGAGAAGAATAGGCGATATCTGGTGATCAAGTGGGGGGCTTGCCTGGTTGCTCAGACGAGAAGGAGGGGTCGTTGGTGACGTAGTCGATCACAGTGGCATCGGCAGCCATCACGGGGTCTACCGAAGAGGAGATGGGGGAGAAACAGTAAATACATAGCAAGCAAGAGCATAACAGGACAACATGCAGAGCTAGACGTGTTCTAACACGGTGCTACACGCTACCGGTGAAGGGGGTAACATCCGGGAATGCTTTCCCGAAGTTTGGCATTTCGGACAGACGAACCGGAGGAGAAAAGTTCAATGTTTGCTATGCTAGGGATGTGTGGCGAATGAACGGGCCGCGTATTCTGGTTCGTCTCGTCATTCTGAGCAACTTTCATGTAGAAAACATTTCCATCCGAGTTATGGATTAATTTCTATGATTTTTCAAAGTTTTAAACATTTTCTGGAATTATTTTAAATCAAAAGAACTTAATGCGCCAGCATGACGTCACCCTGACGTCAGCAGTCAACCTGCCAGTTGACCGGTGAAGCTGACGTCCGGGACCCACCTGTCAAAGACAACGGGGGTTTAACAGCGTTTAACTTAATCTAAACTAGATACTTAATCTACTGGGCCCACCTGTCAGTACCTAATTAAGTTAATTAATTATTAATTTTAAACATTTTAGTTAAAAAGAGGAGGTGGGCCCTATCTGTCAGCTGCTGTGCTGGTCCAGTGAGCAGAGCTAACCGGTCAACAGGCCGGACGGGCCCCTGGGGCCCACGGGTCAGTGACCCAGGTGGTGGCCCCGGGCCGACCACGTCAGCGCGGGCAACGACGTTTAACCGCCGGTGGCCATAGCCACGACGGAGGGTCGGGCGCGCACCGGAATCCATCTAGGGGCGGCCTTTTCGTGAGCAGTTCGCACCGTTCGAACGCGTGCACGACGCCGAGTCGGGTGGTGGTGGTGGCTCGCCCGGGTACGGCCGGAGACGACGCCGGCGTGGAGCACGGGCGGCGGTGGCCTTCGGGCGCTCAACAGCGATGGTGATTCAGGACACGGCTCGTCGTGCGGGGCGGCTCTACGGACAGCTGGTGCTCGCGCGCATCCATTGCCGTACTCGGTAGTAGGCGGGAGGCGACGAGCTCACCGGAGGCGAGCTCACGGCGGCAGCTGGAGCACTGGCCCATCGAGGAAGGCGCCAAGCGGAGTGGGAGGAGTAGCGGGCGCATGCAGTGGGTGCAGGCGGAGGTGCTGAGCACGACGGGGGTGGTCGGCTGCGAGCTCCACGAGCCGTGGCCACGGCGGCGAGCACCACCGCGACGACGAGCTCGGGCACGACGGTGGGAGCAGCTACGGGGGAAGAAGAGAAGCGCGAGGAGAGGGGGAAAGGGGGCGGGGCTCACAGTGAGGCACACGGTGGCCGGCGACAACTTAGTAGCAGCAGGGGGGCCGGAGTGGACGGCGTCG
>NC_057799.1:395016226-395038147 GCF_018294505.1 Triticum aestivum
GGTGGCCACACGCACAGCGAGGCCGCGGCGACGGCTACGCCTGGGCCAGCGCGGCGCAACAGATCTGGGGGAGGGGGGAGAGAGGAGTGGGTAATCTAGGGGGCAAGTGAGAGTGGCAGGGGGCGAGGCAGAGGCGCCATGAGGGAGGTGGAGGCCTTATCCACATCTAGGCACCGGCGGCGAGGTGGGTTCGGCGGGGACGCGGCTCGGGCACGCACTGGGTCGGGTGAACAGAGAGGAGGGATGCGACCGGGGGAGGTGGGTTGCTGGGTTGGGCCGTCCAGGTGGCTAAGGCCCAGGGGCAGTGGGCCTTTTCTCTTATATTTTTATTTTAGCTTTTCTTTTAAAACTTCTCTGCTTTCTTTTTATTTTCAAAAAGCAAAATAGTTTTATAATTTGTAAAACTTACACTTAACATAATAGTATAACTTAGGCTACTGCCACATTAAGTTTAACATTATAATACATTAGCTTATCATTTTTTAACTTAAAAAGCATTTAATTTAATTGCTTTAGCCACTGTTTTAACTAGTTTAGGGCACTTAAACACTTTGCAAAAATGTTGGTTCACTACCAATATTAGTAATGGGATTATTTGGCACAAGATGAACATTTTAGATTTCATGTCTGACAATTATGAATTTTTGACTTTAGATTGGATTTGAATTTGAATTGTGATTTGGATCAAGTGAAGATTAGCAACAGTAACAAGATGACATGGCACCATTAAGAGGGGATTACTGTAGCATGACACTGGGGGTGTTACATATATCATATATGTGAATCATGCAATGCCATCTTGTTTAGCTAGACATCATATATGTGAATTTTGCAACGCCATCCTGGTTAGCCAGTCATCTTATATGTGAATTATATCATGGCATCCTTTTTTATTAGGTATTAAATTTGTCAACAATTTTAGTATATTCAATAATTCTTCCTGTTAGGCCTGGGCGTTCGGTAGAAACCGAAATTTTGGTTTCTACTATTCGGTTAGTTTATGAATTCGGTTAGCAAAAGTGAAAACCGAAATTAACATGAAAAATCAACTAACCGAAAATTCGGTTAACCGATTTTTTCGGTTCGGTTTTCGGTTTTAATCGATTAGGGACCTTATACAGAAAACATTTTTTACACCATGTGTTTTCTAGGCCCGAGCTAACTGCTGTGCGCGTTATTCCTACCAGAGCCTGCCTTCTTAAGTAACCAAGCTCACTGTTTCATCCCTTGTAGCTAGACGAGGTGGGACAAACCCACGTGAAGTGATGTGCGGCTACTGGCGCAGGACTATATTATACAAAGGTGTGGGCCTTTAAGAGTTGCATGTAACGTGTGGCTGGCCTAGGAGAGGAGCTAGGCCCAAGTAGTTGCATGTACGTGGCGACTCGCATGTACGTAGTGCTAGGCCCAAGTAGTTGCATGTACGTGGGCGCTAGGATTTTGTGTGTTCGACCAGGTTACTTCGGTTTCTGTATTCGGTGAACGGTATAAAACCGAACTGGCCGAATTTAATTCGGTTAGTATAAGTGAAAACCGAATTTTACTGTAGCAGCAAGAAAAACCGAAATTTCGGTGTTTTCGATTTCGGTATCGGTTAGGTCTTCGGTCCGTCGGTTTTTATGCCCACCCATACTTCCTGTGCATCAGCCATTCGACACGGTCATGGAAAAATCTGGAGTGAAAACAAGGTCTTCAGAGAAGACAATGCTATCTGATGAAGCGCATGTCTTACTGGTTACGGATAGCTCCTCAGAGGAGGATTCCGAGACAGATGACCAGTCCTACTTCCCCCGAGGTACATGCTCTAACTTGGCAGGGTTATATTGCTCATATCGTGCACATGGAGTCTTGCATTGGCATGTCATTTGCTTAGTTTAGACATGCTTTGTGTGAATGCCACCTGTTTAGTGTCTAATTACCATATATGTGAATTTTTCAATGCCATCTTGTTGCAAGACATTATATATGTGAATTATGCAATGCTATCTTGTTGCAAGGCATTATGTATGTGAATTATGCAATGCCATGCTGTTTAGCCAAGCGTCATATGTGTGAATTATATCATGTCATCCTTTTTTTGTATTACTCATTCCATTTGTCGACAATGTTTGTATATTCAACTGCTCTTCCTATGCATCAGCCATTTGAATTGGTGATGGAAAAATCTGGAGTGAAAACAAGGTCTTCAGAGCAGACAACGCTACCTGCTGAAGCAGATATCTTGCTGGTTACAAATAGCTCCCCAGAGGAGGACTCACAGGCAGATGACATGTCCTATTTTCCCCCTGAGGTGTATGCTCAAACTTGGCAGGGTTATATTACTCATATCATGCATACGTTGTCTTGCAATACTTAGTTTTTACATCATATACACAATATTGAATGCCATCTGCTTAGTTGACACATCTTATATGCGATTGCCCTCTGCTCACTTGCTTAGTATATAAATCATATATTTGAATTATATCATGCCATGATGTTTACATAGACAACATGTATCTGAATTATGGCATGCCAACCCATTTTCTAAAGACATAATATAGTTATATCATCTCATCATGTTTACATAGTCATCATATTTTTGAATTATGTCATTCTATTCATGAATTATATCATGCCATCATGTTTCCATAGACGGCATGTTTGTGAATTATGGCATGCCAACCACTTTAATAGACACATCATATAGTTATATCATGTCATCCTATTTACATAATCTATTTTGAAGTATGCCATTCTATCCTGTTTAGTTAGCCATCATATATGCGAAACTGTGTCATGTTGTCCTGTTTAATTAGCCATCATATATGTGAAATTATGTCATGCTATCATGTTTGGTTAGACAACATAAATGTGAATTATTTCGTGCCCTATTTTCTTTCCTACTATCCACTGCACCTATCTATATTACAATGTCTGTACATTCAATTACTTTTCTTGTTTATCAGCCATTTGAATTGGAGGGGGTGATGGCAGTATCAATGGGAGTAAAAACACGGTCTTCAGAAAAGATCATGCTACCCGTCGATGCAGATAGAACCACGGTTGTACTTGCCCAAGAACCAAGCCCGCCGCACATAACCTAGACTCCCACAGATTGTACCCCTACCCAGTTGGACAGAGAACCAGCTACACCCCTTCTAACCCCAACCCCAGCAGATAGTAACCTAGTTCCAGTTGACACAACACCGTCTCCACCACCGAGCACCCAAACACGAGCAGTTAGTAAGGCAACTGCAGTGCCCAAAGCACGAGGACCACCACTCTGAACCCCAAGTCAACGCTTAAAGCAGCAGAAGAATTGTTCTCATGTCAGGTTCCGTAGCTATGGTTCATACTCCTTTGCTCTTGCATCACTGTATTTACTCATACCAACTAATTTAAAATTTGGAGGACGCAATTGAAACTCCAATGGCACAACGGGTATGTTTTAAACCTGTTTCTTTAACGTGTTTGATGTTGTAACTTGTTCTATGTTGATTTCAGTTTCAATTGAATAAACAGTTAAGCTCTCATGCCATGTACATTACAAGTGTTGTTAGTGTTGTGTAGTTTCCCACACTTATATTCTGTCTATGCTGCTTTGTCTTAAATAGATATGATTTGAACTATCTCTATCTTGATTTGGCAACATAAACTAGAATGATATAGACCATAGTACATAGATATATGTTCGTTTCATGATGTTATCCTGTCCACCTTACTACTGAACTGGTTTACCAAAATGAGTTTCATATACAACATGGTAAACCTGTGATGTGTCTGCTTGTTTCTCTTTTAGAATGCGGACAAAATATTGGAGAAGAGTACCCTGTTATTCAACGGTAAAGGAAGTAATGCAGATAAGGTTCAAGATAGTGAGACATCCCTGCTGGGCTCCTAGAATGCTGATAAAAACTATCTTGAAGACAGTGAGACAACCCCAAAGTCCTGTCTTGATGTAGTGTTCGAGTTACTGGCCACTATTGCTGGCACCAGCTCTTCGAACTTGTTGCCTGAATCAATTCGACTTCTTGAGTCTCAACTTCAAGTTGAAAGACATCAATTAGATGTGCTGCGACAGGAAGTCGAAGGACTGAGGAAGTCCCTGCAGAATTCAGATGCATACTTTCTGGTGCAATATCAAGCGCTGGAGGATTTAAGCGCCAAACAAGAGAAATCTAATAAGCTTGCTAAGCGTCTTGCCAGCATGGTGGATACCCAAGATATTGTTTCTTGAGCTCTTGTGAAGTGGTTTTAGTGATGGACTTGTTTTGCTGCGGCGTTTATTTGCACTGGTCGCCAACTTTGACAACCAGTGTATGTAATATGCTGCTTTGTTCCCCATATTTGCACTCGTGGCGAACTTTGATGCCCAGTGGATGTAATATGTGTAATAGTCGTGATAGCCTAGTGTAAGTTGCTTGCTTATTTATTTCCTTGTTATCTTGTTTATTTGTTTGCTTGTAGTCAGTTCGATTCTTTTTCCGCGGTTTGCTAGTAGCCGCAATAACCTGTTTTATAAAACTAGGCCACAATAACCATGGGCTACATATCTACTATAGTGACCATGGGCCTCCTACGGGCCATAGAAAAAATGGGCCTTATACGGGCCATAGAAACAATGGGCCTTCTACGGGCCGTAGAATCAATGGGCCTTCTACGGGCCTTATGATCGATTGGCCAAACATGGGCCAATAATGGACCGCATTATGGGCCGTAAACGGGCTAGAGTGGGAATCGTCCGTTCATGGGCCGATCATAACGGGCCGTTAATAGGCTGATGAGTATAACGGGCTTGTTTCTATCGACGGGCATAACAGGTCGTTAATGGGCCGTATTTGATGACGCTATGAAAATGGCCCAACGGATTAATGGGCCACAAACGGGCTGACTTTAACCATGGGCTGAATTTGGCCCACAACCGGAACAGGCCAGTAACAGACCGTAAGTAATCGAATGTTGCAAATTAGGCCAAGAATAACTGGGCCCTCAGAAGGCGAAAGATAACACGGGATGGAAACGGCCCAATGGAATAATGGGCCGTTAATGGGTATAAAGCGATACACTGTTCATTACGGGCTAGTTTCACCACGGGCCGTTAATGGGCCAAGAGTTACAAATGGCCTCATATGGGCTGAAAGACGTCATGGGCCATACATGGGCCGGAAGTTGCAACAGGCTGGAATCATATTGGGCGGCCTTGATGACTCTATTGGGCCTAATTCGGATAGGCCATAATGGGCCGTGAGTTAGCGGGCTGTAAATGGGCTATATGCGAACAGGTCGCTAACAGGCTCTAAGTGGGTCAACCTTTACCTTTTGACCAGGTCAAACGGGCCATCCTTTTGACCTGAATGGGCCACTATTGGGCCGAGCCACGTGTCAACGTATCATAGGCGCGTCCCGTCCATTCGCTGGATGACAACTGTCCCAACACTGGGCCGACACATGGATCCGCTGGTGAATGAGAATTTTACATGTGGAAATTCCCCATTGGTCCGAGCTGTTAACGGGTTATCGGATCCAAACTGGAACCCGATAGCTTAACGGTGACCCATTATGGTGGATGCCACGTGTCGGTTACCCTTGACGAAAGCACTTCCATGACGCGCCATTTATCGTCATGGAAGTGGACACTTCCGTGATGATAATTTTGGTATTGTCATGGAACACTTCTACGATAGCACAAGTATGACTATCTTGATTCTGTCATAAAATCGTCATGGATGTACATGCATGACAGAAAATGTGACCTACTGTGACAAACACGTATCATCATGGAAGTGGTTGTTTTGTTGTGAAATCCGAGTCCGAATAACCCATGAGATCAAAGCTTGCTCCCTTGGGGTATCATAGGCCAAAGTTTGGGGTATGAGCCAAATATCGAAAGATTCGCTTGACCACCACATAGTGACTTTCCTTATGTGTGGCTTGGAACCTTGCACACATTACCACACTCAACATAATATCTGGTCTACAATGTGTGGAGAATCGAGACCTATTTACGGAGGTGTGTACACGATTGGAGGGTACGGCGAGGGATACTTTTAGTCAACATGGATGGCCGCATGATCTTAGGATTGCCCCTCCTCCACTTTAGGCATTATACAGATCTTTTTGTATTTCGCCTTTTATATTTCTTTTGTATGAGAGAACCTTATTTGGCTGTGTGCATCTTAGTTATGTAGAGGCCGAGTGTAATGCTTAAATCTTTTAAGTAATAAAGCGCACTTTTTGAGAAAACATAATATTCGGTCAAGATACACAAAGGTAATTCAAGATCCAATCATGGAGCGATATACCTTTTGATCCACCACTTTACCATTATGATCAATGTCAAGCTTGCATTTGGCAGGCATAGGAAACTTGACCAACTTGACATCATCTAGCTTGAATCTCTTGAGCATGTCTTGGGTATATTTGGCTTGTTTGATGAAGGTTTCTTCTCTTCTTTGATTGAATTCGAACCCCAGAAAGAACTTCAGCTCTCCCATCATAGACATCTCGAACTTCTCGGTCATTAGTGCGGCAAACTCATCATTGAAAGATTTGTTAGGAGAATCAAATATAATATCATCAACATATAGTTGGCATACGAACAGATCCCCTTTGACCCTCTTAGTAAAAAGAGTGGGATCAATTTTCCCAATTTCAAACCACGATCTTGTAACAACTTAGTAAGGTGCTCATACCACACACGTGGGGCTTGTTTAAGGCCATAGAGTGCCTTGTTGAGTTTGTATACATGATTGGGGAGCTTGGGATCCTCTAATCCCGGGGGTTGTTTGACATATACCAACTCATTCAAAGGACCATTAAGAAATGCACTCTTCACATCCATTTGTTGCAATTTGAAATCATGATGAGATGCATATGCAAGCAACATGCGAATAGATTCAAGATGAGCAACGGGGGCAAAGGTTTCACCATAGTTGATACCCTCGACTTGGAAGTAGCCTTGTGCCACCAATCTTGCCTTGTTTCGAACAACCACACAGTTCGCATCTTGTTTGTTCTTGAAGATCCATTTGGTCCCAATGACATTGTGGCCCTCCGTTGGCATTGGCACTAATTCTGAAACTTGGTTGCGCTCGAAGTTGTTGAGTTCATCATGCATGGCTTCAAGCCAATCCACATCATCGAGCGCCTCATGTACCTTTTGGTGTTCAACACACAAAACAAACACGTGATGCTCACAAAAGTTTGATAATTGTCTATGAGTAGTTACCCCTTTCCTCAAGCTTCCAAGCACATTCTCCATGACATGTTGTTGATGCTTGAGCTTAGAAGCCACCTTGGCGGCATGGGCTCCAAAAGTTCCTCAATAGGAATTTGAGGATCGTCATCTTGAGCACCGTCTTGAAGTTCATCTTGATCTTAAGCTTGCTTGGCATCATCAACTTGATCTTGGGCATCACTTGGTGAACCACCGTCATCATGAAGTTGATCTTGCCCTTGATCTTGTTCACTTGGTTGAGGGTCTTCACTTTGTTCTTCGGAAGCATGTGGGTCTAGCGTTGGTGATGGCTCCGCTTGAGTAAAGCATTGTCCTTCTCCTTCGACCACAAGGGGTTCCTCAATGGGGAGTATTTGACCAATCCCCATTCTTCTTATGGCTTGAGGAGGAATTTCATCACCTACATCACAAAGACCACTTTGCTCCACTTGGGAGCCATTATTTTCATCAAACTCCACGTTACACGTCTCCTCAATGAGTCCATTGGACTTGTTGAGAACATGGTAAGCACGAGAGTTTGTAGCATAACTAACAAATATGCCCTCTTGAGATCTAGGTTTGAATTTAGACAAACGAACACACCTTCCTTGAGAATGAAACACTTACAACCGAACACCCGGAAGTACTTGAGGTTGGGCTTGTTGTAAGTGCATCTAGTGCCACCCCTAGTTGGTTTTGGAGTATTGACAACAAACGTTGTTGAGGGACTAATGTGTTTGTGATAATTGC
The DNA here is from genome assembly GCF_018294505.1 of Triticum aestivum. Taxonomy (NCBI): domain Eukaryota; kingdom Viridiplantae; phylum Streptophyta; class Magnoliopsida; order Poales; family Poaceae; genus Triticum; species Triticum aestivum. Next base: position 395,024,175 of record NC_057799.1, read on the forward strand.
AGGATAACACAGGCAGAAGTCCCTCATTGATTCAGTTTACCTACCAGAGATGACCCCTAAAAATGTATGAAGACATTAAAGAGAATGGTGGTTCCCGTTAAGACATTCACGTTGAAGATAATGGCCTGTGAAGACATTCACTTGAAGACTATGGAGTGCGAAGACATAGTTTCTTTCGTAGTTTCATTTTATTCTTTATTGAGTCATAGGAACCACCGTACTATTAAGTGGGGTCCAAGTGAACAAAGCCAGATGACTGATGTGATGCTCAACCAAAATCCTATGTCTTCGAGCGAAGACAATGGGAGCAAATCTTACCTAGAGTTGGATGAGTCAGCTTTGCTTGTAACCCAAGCTAAGTTGCCGCGTGTGTTTGAAATCCGACCGTAGGACACGTGTCGGTTCCTTAGTGACCCAAGGTCATTTCGGACATATCATGTCAGGTTGCCTCCTGGCTATAAATAGCCCACCCCCTACACTATAAATTGGTGGCTGCTCAGAGTTAGTACACGGCTTTTGTCGTTTGAGAGCAATCCACCTCCAAAGCCTTTGAGAGAGAGATCCTTGCAAGGACAAAGCCCAAAACACCCAGAGCCAAAGAGTGTTAGGAATCACTGAAGTCTTTCTGTCCGTGTGACCTGAAGACTTGTTACACTTGAGGACTGTGCATCCTCCAGCTGGTTAGGCGTCACGTTCTGAGGATCCAAGAGTCATTGTGGATCGCCTTGAATGGAGTCTGTGAAGGTTTGGAAGTCTACCTTGAAGACTTACCAGAGTGATTGGGTGAGGACTGGGTGTCCTTAGCTCAAGGGGAATAAGGTGAAGACACAGTCTTCTGAGTTCAATCTCAGCCTCCTTAACCAGATGTACAGCTGTCACAGCAACTGGAACTAGCCTACCAAATCCTTGTCTTCACCAAGCTACTGGTTCTATCCCCTACCTCCTTTACATTTCAGTTTGTCTTCATGAAGTCATTGCCTGCCATCCTAATCTGTTTGACTTCATTGTGCGAAGACTATTACTATTTGGCTTCATACTATCTTCAATTCCGATCCATACTACCTAGCTACTATTAGTCTTCGTGCTTCCACTATATTACTTACATGACTATGAGCTGTCTAGTGTAGTTCATCTTCCGCTGCATATCATATAGGTTCATATTAACTGTTTGTCTTCAAAGACATCGTGTTTTGAAGACTTCCATAAAAATCGCCTATTCACCCCCCTTTAGTCGATAACTAGCACTTTCAATTGGTATCAGAGCAAGGTGCTCCCTTGTTCTGTGTGATTCGGTTTAACCACCTGGAGTTTAGCTATGTCGACTGCATGGGTTATCAAGGTCTCCGCTGCATGCCCAGTATTCGATGGCACTGATTACCCCTACTATAAGAATAAGATGCGCGTGCATCTTGAAGCCATTGACATTGACCTCTCGTATGTCCTCAAGACATGCGTTCCCAAGGTCGGTGAAGGTCTCACCGCTGCTGATGTCAAGAGGTTCGTGCAATTGGACTCAACCTCCAAGAACATCATCTGTGGTGATCTAACCAAAGGACAGTATGGTCGTGTGAGTGCACTGGAAACTGCAAAGCTAGTCTGGGACTGGCTGTCCAAGGTCACCGAAGGCGTCTCAATTCAAAGAGACTCAAGGATTGATGTTCTTTGCAATCTCTTCAACCACTTCAAGAGAAATGACAATGAAAATGTCCAGCTCACGTTCGACCACCTCACTGATATCACAAATGAGCTTCGTGCTCTTGGCGCCACTGAGCTCACCAAGCATGAAATCGTGAAGAAGCTTCTAAGATCACTTGACAGCTCATTTGACACTTTGGCCCTGATGATACAATAACGTCCTGACTTCAGAGAACTCGGTCCGTTTGATATACTTGAGAGGCTCAACACACATGACTTCTAGCTATCTGAGAAGAGAGATATCTATTGCCCCAACTATGGCCGATCCCGTGCTTTGAAGGCAAAGGATGTTTCCTCATCTGAAGAAGAATCTGACTGTAGTTCTGATGATCCTGAAGACATTGGCAAAGAGCTAGTAATTCTTATGAAGAAGTTCCAAAAGTTATCCAACAAGAATCGCTTCGGAAAGTCCTCAAGATCCAGTTCCAAGAATGATGAGGCCTCCTCTCGTGAATACAAGAAGAGAACATGCCACAAATGCAAGAAGCCAGGCCACTACATATTTGAATGTCCTCAATGGGACAAGGAATCTAAGAAGAAGAAGAGCAAGGAATATGATTCTGATGACAAGAAGAAGTACAAATCTTCGAAGTCTTCTTCAAAGTCTTCATCAAAGTCTTCGTCTCACAAGAAGAGCTCATCTAGCAAGGCTCATGCATTCATTGGCAAGGAGATGGATTTAGAGGAGGAGTACGCTTCTGAGGAGGCGGATGTGGAGTATGTGGAGGAGTGTGATTCAGGCATGGCAAGCCTGGGTCTAGCTTCGGTATTCGTCGCCAAGTCCATCTTCAACACTGAAGGCAATGGTCACGCTGCCGACGCTGAAGCCAATGATGAGGACAACTCTGCTCTGACCTACTACTTCATGGCATAAGGTGCCAAGGTAAACTCACATGATGCTTACTTTCAAACCTCCACTGAAGATGACTCTGAATGTGAATCCAAACCCAGCTATAAGGCTCTTGCTAAAATTGCAACTGAACAACAAACTGCCATGTAACATATTCAAAAGTTGCTAGACAAAAGCGATGACTTGTTGGACGAGGAAATGAATCGAACTCAGTCCTTAATCGAAGACATTAAAAATCTTCATGTTAAGTACGAGGAACTTGAAAGTCATCATGAAACCCTCTCAGCTACTCATGAGAAGCTTTCCTACCATTATCTTCAAAAGAATCAAGATCTAGAGAAACCGAGAGCGTCTCATGAAGATCTTCAAAAGGAGAATGATTCACTACTCGCTCAACAGATCAGCTCCGCTCGGGAAGATTTTGTACAACCATGTTTAAAATGTATTGAGCGTGATAATGTTGTCTCTGTTGTTGAATGTTCTACTACCCCTGATGTTGCAATATCTTCAACTACTGATGTGGTAACTAACCCCTCTATAGAGGATACCACTACTATTGCTGATGAGAATGCTAGTTTGAAGACATTGCTTGAAATAGACAAAAGCCTCAAAGGGCATCAGACACTATGTGATGTCCTCAAGAAACAGATTCTAAACCGAAACCCTAGGAAAGAGGGTGTTGGGTTCGAGAGGAAAATGAATGTTGATGGTTCTTACTGGAAGCCTGAGCAGTACCCCAAAAACCACATGCGTTGCTGCAAAGGGCCCTTCAGTGGACCCATCCACCTTATTTGGCTTCACTTGTGCTAACCCCATTATCATTGATGAATCCTTTGATGCCAATTATAAGCTGTTTAAGAATCAGAATGGTGAAGTGTTTGCCAGGTTTATTGGTACTAACTACAGGAATGGGCCACCTTTGAAGAAGATCCGGGTGCCCAAAAGTTGTCTTGAGAAGCTTCCTGTGAATGTCATCATGACACCACCTGGGAAGAAGACAAACCCCAGACCAAATGCTTCACGTGACCCAAAGGCTTCATACAGACAGAGGACCTCACAAGGTCACCCTAACGCCAATGTTTTGTAGGGAAACTATCATCATACTCATGAATATGAGCGTGTTTCTTCTAACCGATATGTTCATAAATCAAAGAACTTTTCTGCATATTCTTATGAGTATTATTCACCTCCTGCAAAACTATTTGCTAGGGCTCCAAAGCCAAAGTTCTCAGATGCTGCACTTAGACTCATTGCTTCTAAGCCACCCCTTAAGATGTGGGTGCTTAAGAAGAATTAACATCTCTTGCAGCGAAAGGTCTCCAGCCGGAAATCAAAGACTTCTGACGGCAATGCTGGGGACCTAAAACATCTTGTGGGACGCAAGATAAAGTGCCAAAATGGTCTTACCATATATTTCGTCCCAAGGTTTCTTGACGAGCATCCTATCTTACCGAACAAGAATCTTAACTTTGATAGTATGCTTGTTCGCTACATGTTTGTGCTTCACAATACTCTTGGTGAAGCCTATCCCACTAACTGCACGGTAGGGTACAACTCCGAAAGCTACTGAGTGGATAATGGATAGTGGATGCACTAACCAAATGACTGGTGATCGAAGTCTTCTCATGGATTCAACCCTACGTCCATCTACTAAAAGCCATATCACATTAGCTGACACTAGTAAAAGCAATGTATTGGGCCTAGGTAGTTGCTATCTCAAAGGATCAACACATGGATAAAGTGATGCTTGTTGAATCCCTTGGTTACAACTTAATGTCTGTCTCAATGCTTTGTGATCCGAACATGATTGTGATATTTGGAAAATATCATTGTCTTGTGCTGATGCGGCTTGAACTACATCGGTATTTCCCCAAAGAGGAAGGGATGATGCAACACAACTATGGTAGGTATTTCCCTCAGTGATGAGACCAAGGTTATCATACCAGTAGGAGAACCACGCAACACTATGTGAATGACACCTGCACACAAATAACAAACACTGGTGCGCGTCGGTCCTAAACAAATGGGTTTTAACCCCTTTCTGCGACGGCATTTGGAACCGTCGCCAAGTGAGTGTGGGCGATAGGGGGGTCCTTCCCACACGGCCCAGAAACCGTCGGGGATATGCCCTCCTGGCACACACGTTCGGCAAAATGAGGTCGTGTGCGACCGGTGAGCACTCAAATACGGAAATACATATAGTAGAGCTAAAAATACAATTATACGGCGAAATTGTTTCCGGTCGCAAGTACATCCCACACAGTCAGTCCCCGCTAAATGTTTCTGTTCGTATGCACATCTCACACAGTCGCTCCAAGGAAAACGTTTCCGTTCACAGGTACATCACACACAATTTTTCCCGTTAAATCGTTTGCGTTATTGAATGTATCACACACGGTCCCTAGAAGAAACTGTATGGCAAAGGCTGTCCATCACACACAGTTTTTATGTGGTAAACATTTGCGCAAGGTGGCCTGATGCAAACAATTTTTAAGAGAAAGTCGTGTGTGATTGTTCATTGATCCAACACGGTTTATTCCTAGAAACTGTGTGCGTTGCCTGAGGTCATCGCCCACGGTATTTTTCAACAACCGTTTGCAATAGCAAAACACAATTAGCAGGCTAATTCGCCATTAGCAGGCTAATTATCCGATTATTCATAATCCATTTATTAATCTAATTGACATTTCATATTAAGCACCCAATATATTTCATTTCGATATTAAGGAAGCATAATTTCATAATTGAAATACATCAGAGTACAACATGATATAGCTTCAGCACTCAGCTACCCCATTACACAACTGCACCAGCAGCAAGTTCCACATGCAACATGTAGAAACTTTCGAAATTAGCATCATAGACGGTTTATAGACAGATGCATCTCATCTGGAAAACTGCTAAAGCGGAAGGCGAATATTGAGCCTTCATTCATGTTGAAGGTCTTTGCAACTTTAGGTCAGTGCCTGTGGATGATTGACCGTCCATTCTTCGTCCTCTTCAGGAACACTTCAATATTGAACCATGGGTGTTGTTTGAAAACCTTCCTCGCCTCCTGACCATAGAGGTGGTTTGAGAGGTAATCATCAGTGAACTGCTTTGGAAAGGCCTGAAAACAAGGATGTGCATAAATATCTTCTCTATATTGGAAATGGGGCAAAGGAATAAAAAAAGGCAAGGTATAATAGTTAGTACCATCTTGTAGTGAACTGATGTTTTCTTCATTGTGTAGACAAAGATCTTGTTGTTTTTTGTCGCTAAGTTCTTTATCCTAACAATCTTTCTGAGTTTCTTGATTTGATTGATATTCATGGACAACTCATTTCCCCATATGCAAAAAGGGTCGAACAGTGGGTCAAAACCTCTGACGGGAGGACCTACATGTGCAAGACCAAATTGTTAAAAACCAAAATATTAGAATGGTTCCTACAATTGCACAATAATGTGCTATTAGACAACGGGCCATGGACGTGCTAACCTCGATTATAAACCTCAGTGCTTCCCATTGTTTCCCTGCAACACATATAAGGTAGTTAGTCATCAGGTTAAGTAAGGGTTCGCATGCTATCAGTAAAATATGTTGATGAAAAATAAGCACATTGCAGAGTCATCAGATTAATTGAAGCCACACGGAAAACCCATTCACCCAAACCAAGCATGATTAAGAACTAGGAAATATAGCACTTGTATATATTTCTCATGTATTAAGTGCAGCCAAATTCGATTTATTCCTTACATGTACAACAATACAAAATTCTACCCACGACAATTGGACATCGCATTGCAGAATTGAACCAAGCAGTTAACTAAACACCACAACAAATGAACCAAACATTAACTGAGCACCACATTGCACAATATAACATACTCCTAATAGAAGATCAGAGAGTTAACCAAACAGTTAACTACAACCAATTGTAGCAATTGTATTTGTTTCTCATGTATTTACTACAGCCAAATTCAATTTATTCCTCACATGGTATACAATAACAGAATGCACCCACAATTTTGTAAAGATAAATTCGATTTATTTCTCACATGGAAGACAATACAAAATTGCAGCCTGGAGAATTGAACATCACATTTGCAGAATTGAACCAAACAGTTAACTGAAGATGACAACTAATTAAGAAAACAGTTAATAAGTGAGCACCACACTGCACGACATATAGAACATATACACTAGAGCAACAGATTGCATGGTGAAATTAGATAGCACAATTCACTAGAATTTGTGAAGGAAAGGCAGGAGCAGCACAAGCAACAGGTAAATCGAGCATGCTTAACCGGCGTAGCTAGCAATTGGCAAGGTGCTCCTTCAAGATCTGGGGGTCGGCACGAATGGCAGCCATCGCGACCTCATCTGCGCGTGCGGCCGCGATTTGCTTCTCCGCTGCCAAATGCTCCTTGAGGTCCTGGCTATACTGCATGCACCATGGCTTAGGCCGACGCTTTTTTGGTGGAGGGGTCAGTGATTTGGGTGGAAGGTGTCGCGCTCGCACCGGCGGTCGGGGCATGTGGGATGTGGAAGGAGGAGGAGGAGGATGGGGGTCGGGTGTGGATTACCTGCCTGGATAGAGGAGGCCGAGCAGCGTGAAGGAGGGTCGCCGGCGAGGAGGCGGCGACGCTGCAAGCAAGGAGTGAAGGTTTCAACTTGGAAAGGAAGGAAGAAAGAGGGGAAATATGGCTTTTGGTAAGGGGGAGGGGGCGGGGAGGTAGATATTTCCGCAGAAGCCGAAAATTTAGAATCGCTTCAGCCAAAAAACTAGCGCGCAAAGTGTCATCACACACGGTCCCTTATTCAGAACTGTGTACGATATGTGGACATCACAAAAAATTCAGATAGCTTAACCCGTGTGTGATGAGTTTGAACGTCAAAAGTTTTGGTTCAAATTTCCATGGTTACAGGGGTCATCCACGTCATTGCATAATTTGGGTACACAAAGGAGACTACAGTACACCCACACTTTTTAATCGAGCAAGTTCAACAATTAAACAGAGCTAGCTGACCTAAACATTACTCTAACAAATTGAAGACCGGCGCTCTTAATTAAAGAAAACAAAGAGTACTACTACGGCTGGTGCTCGTCGATCTCCGCCGCCGCCTCCATGTCCAGCTCGCGCCCGACGGTCTCCTGGGGAAGGGGCTCCATGGCATCCATTGCACCATACTCGGTAAGCATCTCGCCATCCGCGTCCGCCATCTCTTTGAAAGGCCGCCACGAGCTGGGTGTGGGCGGACGCGATCTGGGCTTGGACGGGCTCCGTCGCTGCAAGGTATGTGGCGGAGGAACGGACAGTTGCTCAAATGCTCTCGGCGATTGCCAACTCTTCGGCCGTGGGTTGCCGACCGTTGTCGGAGAAGCTTCATTTGATTTGTGCAGTGAGCGCCAGGAGCTGGGCGTGAGCGGCCTTGACATGGTCGTGGGCGGCCTCCATCAGGGCTAAGGCCGACGCTGCAGAACGGACAGCTGCTGTGCTGCTCTCGCCAGTTGCTATCCCCGAGGCAGATGTTGCTGCCACCACCTGAGAAGCAACAATGGCCGTTTGGGCTGCCTTTGCCGCCCGGTCGCAAATTGCGGCCGCGCTCATGCACCTTGTTAGCACACGCATGGCGGCTGCGGCCGTGCTCTCGCTGGAGTGGGCCACTGAAGTTGCCCTCACGACGCGGGTCCACGTGACCATCTTTCATCGGCGACGATTGAACAGTGAAATGTTATTTGGGGAGCGAGCTAGTGTGCTTGAGACGCCGGCTATGGAGTGTAGCCGACGCTCCTTCTCGGTTAAGCCATAGGCGTACTATACACCGATGGTGCTCCAAGATATTTTTTACTACATCTCACATGGTTGCTGATAATAAACTGTATGTGATCTACTTGATTTTTCATCTTGATTTGAATTACATAATGGGGTCACAGCGGCAATGGACGGTGTTTGAATTGTTAGACCTTTTATCTGGAGTGAACATGCAACTATATGTGTGTCGTAAAAGAATTCGAATTATTCAGGGTTCGTTTGGACATTTTATACATTAAATTGGTTTTCTAGCCATTTCAGGTGAACAATTCAAATTTGAACTACATGCACATGCTCCAGTGCATATAAATTGGTTGAAAAATCAAATCTGTGTCCTTGGGTGCATGCTTAGGTCCCGTGTAAGAAATGGGAATGAATTTCAAACAGCAGGGCACCGTTGATTGCCGGCAAAACATTGAGATGCCTGGTTTTTAAATTCTAGTAAATCCAAAACTCGTCTGAGATTCATAAAACTTGGCATGCTATCATGGAGCGGCATCAACATGCCGTGGTACAAATTTTGTCCCATTTGGGGCAGGTTTGGGTGTATGCTTCTCACAAACCGGAGCTTCTTACAACAAGCATGATGGTTTTCGGTAGGGAAGGTCCCACCTTTGGGGACGAAACGATATCCATTGCCTCTTATTGCTTTCAATTTTTTTTCTCGTGTCAACATAGAACAACAGGAGTGTTGTGTGAATATTTGTGATTTTTCGGGGTTCGTTTGGACATTTTTATGCATTAACTGAGTTTTCAAGGCATTTTAGGTGAACAATTCAAATTTGAACTACATGCACATGGTCCAGTGCATATAAATTGGTTGAAAAATCAAATCTGTGTCCTTGGGTGCATGCTTAGGTCCCATGCAAGAAATGGGAATGAATTTCAAACACCGGGGCACCGTTGATTGCCGGCAAAACACTGAGATGCCTGGTTTTTAAATTCTAGTAAATCCAAAACTCATCTGAAATTCATGAAACTTGGCATGCTATCATGGAGCGGCATCAACATGCCGTGGTACAATTTTTGTCCCATTTGGGGCAGGTTTGGGTATATGCTTCTCACAAACTAGAGCTTCTCACAACAAGCATGATGGTTTTCGGTAGGGAACGTCCCACCTTTGGGGACGAAACAATATCCATTGCCTCTTATTGCTTTCAATTTTTTTTTCTCGTGTCAACATAGAACAACATGAGTGTTGTGTGAATTTTTGTGATTTTTCGGGGTTCGTTTGAACATTTTTATGCATTAACTGAGTTTTCAATGCATTGTATGTGCATAATTCAAATTTGAACTACATGCACATGCTCCAGTGCATATAAATTGGTTGAAAAATCAAATATGTGTCCTTGGGTGCATGCTTAGGTCCCATGCAAGAAATGGGAATGAAGTTCAAACACCGGGGCACCGTTGATTGCTGGCAAAACATTGAGATGCCTGGTTTTTAAATTCTAGTAAATCCAAAACTCGTCTGAATTTCATGAAACTTGGCATGCTATCATGGAGCGGCATCAACATGCCGTGGTACAAATTTTGTCCCATTTGGGACAGGTTTGGGTATATGCTTCTCAAAAACCAGAGCTTCTCACAACAAGCATGGTGGTTTTCGGTAGGGAACGTCCCACCTTTGGGGACGAAACGATATCCATTGCCTCTTATTGCTTTCAATTTTTTTCTCATGTCAACATAGAACAACAGGAGTGTTGTGTGATTTTTCGGGGTTCGTTTGGGCATTTTTATGCATTAACTGAGTTTTCAATGCATTTTATGTGCATAATTCAAATTTGAACTACATGCACATGCTCCAGTTCGTATAAATTGGTTGAAAAATCAAATCTGTGTCCTTGGGTGCATACTTAGGTCCCATGCAAGAAATGGGAATGAATTTCAAACACCGGCACACTATTGATTTCCGGCAAAACATTGAGATGCCTGGTTTTTAAATTCTAGTACATCCAAAACTCGTCTGAAATTAATGAAACTTGGCATGCTATCATGGAGCGGCATCAACATGCCGTGGTACAAATTTCGTCCCATTTGGGGCAGGTTTGGGTATATGCTTCTCACAAACTGGAGCTTCTCACAACAAGCAAAACGGTTTTCGGTAGGGAACGTCCCACCTTTGTGGACGAAACAATATCCATTGCCTCTTATTGCTTTCAATTTTTTTCTCGTGTCAACATAGAGCAACAGGAGTGTTGTGTGATTTTTTGGGGTTCGTTTGGACATTTTTATGCACTAACTGAGTTTTCAATGCATTTTAGGTGAACAATTCAAATTTGAACTACATGCACATGCTCCAGTGCATATAAATTGGTGGAAAAATCAAATCTGTGTCCTTGGGTGCATGCTTAGGTCCCATGCAAGAAATGGGAATGAATTTCAAACACCGTGGCACCGTTGATTGCCGGCAAAACATTGAGATGCCAGGTTTTTAAATTCTAGTAAATCCAAAACTCGTCTGAAATTCATGAAACTTGGCATGCTATCATGGAGCGGCATCAACATGTCATGGTACAAATTTTGTCCCATTTGGGGCAGGTTTGGGTATATGCTTCTCACAAACCGGAGCTTCTCACAACAAGCATGATGGTTTTCGGTAGGAAAGGTCCCACCTTTGGGGACGAAACGATATCCATTGCCTCTTATTGCTTTCAAAATTTTCTCGTGTCAACATAGAACAACAAGAGTGTTGTGTGAATTTTTGCGATTTTTCGGGGTTCATTTGGACATTTTTATGCATTAACTGAGTTTTCAATGCATTAATGTGCATAATTCAAATTTGAACTACATGCACATGCTCCAGTTCATATAAATTGGTTGAAAAATCAAATATGTGTCCTTGGGTGCATGCTTAGGTCCCGTGTAAGAAATGGGAATGAATTTCAAACAGCAGGGCACCGTTGATTGCCGGCAAAACATTGAGATGCCTGGTTTTTAAATTCTAGTAAATCCAAAATTCTGTTAACCATTCACGTGACACCACGTGTCTTGGTTTTAATAGATGTAGGAGGTGTCGTGCGAACAACTTCTTGACCTTGACTGAACGGGAGGCGTGCGAGCGCCGTCCGGTGCGCAGGCTGACCGAGAGGCATGCAAGCTGTCCTCGAGTGCGCAGGCTCACCAGGAAGCGTGCGAGCTGTACGCTGCATAGGCTCACTAGGAAGCGAGCCCTTTGACTTCCATGGCCGCCCTCCTTGCTCGCATCCACTCCATTAATGGCACCCAAGCCGCAGTTTAATTCGCTTTTTAAATATAAAACACTCATCGCAAACGTTTTAGTTAGAACACCCATATGCAAACCGACAGCTTCCCCAGGAAGCCAAGAGAAAATGTGCCGAGCAGGATTTCTGCAGCTCTTGATCGCAAACGTTTTAGATAGAACACCCGTATGCAAAGTGAGAGCAGCGCAGAATTTGTGTATCCCTTCAACGCAAACGGTTGTATTGGATGACCCGTGTGCAACCACGTACAAACAATTTGGTAAGATTTTTCAATCCTTGTAACACTGCGATTTGTCAAAATACGAAGCGAAAAATCACTGGCAGTATCTAATTTTTGCAACTAAAATTCAATAATTAAGCATAGATTTCATTCATAGGTTAAGCAGTCGTTCTTAATTTATACAAACAGTTCAACTCGACAGCTGAACCGACCAAGCTTTTCCCCAATTGTTGCCAACCACGTACTGAAATAGCTAGTTCAACTATATATACTAGCTAATTTTAAGTACGTTGTACAGTTCCACCACATATATAGTCAGATGAACTGAACAAAATAGCCCCTAACTACTACTACTACTACTACTACTACTACTACTACTACTACTACTACTACTACTACTACTACTACTACTACTACTACTACTACTACTACTACGGAGGGGCTTTGTACTACTTCCGGCCGCCTCTCCTCTGTCGAGCGCGCTCAGTAAAAGGCGGCGGAGGAGGAGCCTACCGACGAGCTGGGCAACCACAATGCGGTGCCTGCCGCTAATGCAGCTTCAGCGATGCTCACCTCGAACGCCCTCTGCCGCTCCAGACGAAATCTGTGTCCTTGGGTGCATGCTTAGGTCCCATGCAAGAAATGGGAATGAATTTCAAACACCGTGGCACTGTTGATTGCCGGCAAAACATTGAGATGCCTGGTTTTTAAATTCTAGTAAATCCAAAACTCGTCTGAAATTCATGAAACTTGGCATGCTATCATGGAGCGGCATCAACATGTCATGGTACAAATTTTGTCCCATTTGGGGCAGGTTTGGGTATATGCTTCTCACAAACCGGAGCTTCTCACAACAAGCATGATGGTTTTCGGTAGGGAAGGTCCCACCTTTGGGGACGAAACGATATCCATTGCCTCTTATTGCTTTCAAATTTTTTTCTCGTGTCAACGTAGAACAACAAGAGTGTTGTGTGAATTTTTGTGTTTTTTCGGGGTTCATTTGGACATTTTTATGCATTAACTGAGTTTTCAATGCATTAATGTGCATAATTCAAATTTGAACTACATGCACATGCTCAAGTGCATATAAATTGGTTGAAAAATCAAATATGTGTCCTTGGGTGCATGCTTAGGTCCCGTGTAAGAAATGGGAATGAATTTCAAACAGCAGGGCACCGTTGATTGCCGGCAAAACATTGAGATGCCTGGTTTTTAAATTCTAGTAAATCCAAAATTCTGTTAACCATTCACGTGACACCACGTGTCTTGGTTTTAATAGATGTAGGAGGTGTCGTGCGAACAACTGCTTGACCTTGACTGAACGGGAGGCGTGCGAGCGCTGTCCGGTGCGCAGGCTGACCGAGAGGCGTTCAAGCTGTCCTCGAGTGCGCAGGCTCACCAGGAAGCGTGCGAGCTGTACACTGCATAGGCTCACTAGGAAGCGAGCCCTTTGACTTCCATGGCCGCCCTCCTTGCTCGCATCCACTCCATTAATGGCACCCAAGCCGGAGTTTAATTCGCTTTTTAAATATAAAACACTCATCGCAAACGTTTTAGTTAGAACACCCATGTGCAAACCGACAGCTTCCCCAGGAAGCCAAGAGAAAATGTGCCGAGCAGGATTTCTGCAGCTCTTGATCGCAAACGTTTTAGATAGAACACCCGTATGCAAAGTGAGAGCAGCGCAGGATTTGTGTATCCCTTCAACGCAAACGGTTGTATTGGATGACCCGTGTGCAACCACGTACAAACAATTTGGTAAGATTTTTCAATCCTTGTAACACAGCGATTTGTCAAAATATGAAGCGAAAAATCACTAGCAGTATCTAATTTTTGCAACTAAAATTCAGTAATTAAGCATAGATTTCATTCATAGGTTAAGCAGTCGTTCTTAATTTATACAAAAAATTCAACTCGATAGCTGAACCGACCAAGCTTTTCCCCAATTGTTGCCAACCACGTACTGAAATAGCTAGTTCAACTATATATACTAGCTAATTTTAAGTACGTTGTACAGTTCCACCACATCTATAGTCAGATGAACTGAACAAAATAGCCCCTAACTACTACTACTACCACTACTACTAGTACTACTACTACTACTACTACTACTACTACCACCACTACCACTACTACTACTACCACTACCACTACCACTACCACTACCACTACCACTACCACTACCACT
>NC_057799.1:395038754-395056943 GCF_018294505.1 Triticum aestivum
CTGCTCCTGCTGCTGCTGCTGCTGCTGCTGCTGCTCTCCTGCTGCTGCTACTGCTCCTGCTGCTGCTACTGCTACTGCTACTGCTACTGCTGCTGCTGCTACTGCTACTGCTACTGCTACTGCTACTGCTACTGCTACTACTACTGCTACTACTACTGCTACTCCTACTGCTACTACTACTGCTACTACTACTACTACTACTACTGCTACTACTACTACTACTACTACTACTACTACTGCGGAGGGGCTTTGTACTACTTCCGGCCGCCTCTCCTCTGCCGAGCGCGCTCAGTAAAAGGCGGCGGAGGAGGAGCCTACCGACGAGCTGGGCAACCACAATGCGGTGCCTGCCGCTAATGCAGCTTCAGCGATGCTCACCTCGAACGCCCTCTGCCGCTCCAGACGACCCCTCTTGAAGAGGTGGTTCTCCTCATAGATCTCCCGATTCCTCGCCTCTGAGGCGGCGTGTGCCGCGGCCACTGCGGCGGTAAGGCTTTTTGCATGCTCGACGAGGCGCTCCTCCTCCTCCCGCAGGAACTTGATGTAGCGCGCAAGGTCACTGTCGCACGTGCAGGCATCCACCTCCACCTCCCGCCTTTGGGCAGCGGTGGCGGAGCGGGTGATGGCCACAGTGCCCGACAGTGGGGTGGCGGCCACGACGGCCATCTCCCACCTTCGAGCCGTGGTGGCGGAGCGGGCGATGGCCCTGGCTTTCGATGGTGGTGTGGCGGCAACGACGGCCAGCAACAGCTGCCACGGGCACCGGCGGTGGAGCGTGTGGTGGGTGTTCCGCGCACACCCAACAGGGATGCCACGTGCACTACACTACGCTGGGGACTGCGCCGCCGCCGGGGTGTAGCCTCCCAGCTGGAACTGTCCTCTAATGACGGTGGTGTGGCTGAGCGACGACGACGGACCGGTGCCATTGGCGAATGTGGGAGAAGTAGACAAGATAAGCTACAGGGATGGAGGGGAAAATGCGACGCAGGACTCGCCGGCCGTAGGGTTTTTATAGCAGGCCGGTAAGCATTGGGATTTTGGGGGATTTCACCGAGTCGGGTGGGAAGCTTGCGCGGGAACTTGCGAGGTTGCGCGGGAACAGGCTCACCGATGATTCATTGGCGCCACCGTTTGGCAAAAAGAACGCCCCCGCGCGCTGTGCAAGCTTGCGCTGTAAGCCGTCTGCGGCAGCGGGGTGACAAGACATGCGAGAGGAGGACGAAAGTCCACGTACACATACGGTTAATTAAAAAAAATCTGCGATTTAATTACCTACTATACCACCATCCTAGTTTATAAGTATGATTTAACTAATAAATTACGAATGCATGTCGCCAAAGATTATATAGTTGGATTTGTATTTGAACATAGTTTCCAATTATATAATTTTTAAAACATGCATTAACATTTTGTTGGTTAAATTTGAGGGCAAAGTATGGCACGGAATATAAAGGAGACTATAGACTAGATGGAGGTGGTACCACACGGCCGCTCTCTACGCAGCGACGCAACTGTCGGCCGGCTTGTAGGCGACCATTTCCTGCGTGTTCAACTGCTCTATACGTGTGGTTGCTTGCGGTTCAGGCGGCCGCAGCGCGCTCTACTCGCGTCCTGTTGCGCGCGCTCTGCTCTCGCGTCCCTCCACGAGCGCTGCCAGTGTTTGGGGCCGGCGCACGATCACGCACGTTCGTGTGCAAGCGGTTGCACCGGGCGAGGCACGACGATGCAGTTACCCGCTGCAAAAACTGCCATGCGGACGCGCCGACAATCCACGCCGCCCGGCCCCCTTTTAGTCCTGCGGCCGTTTACCTTCATCTCTTGTCTCACACGACACAATAAGCACACCCACGAGGACACATACAGAGAGGACATCCAGCGGTTCCAATGGCGCTCCCCGTGGCTCCAATGGCGCTCCCAGCGGCCGATGACGACAACGGCGGGCAGTTCACCATGCATCACGTAGTGGACACCCACGTGAGGGGGAAGGCCCTCTCGGTGGTGTAGGCGAACGATCTGGTCTCGGTGGAGAGCTCCATCCAAACTATGGAGTAGTTCCTTGCCGAGGACAAGTACCGAGTGGTCGGCTTCGACCTCGAGTACACCATCGGTCGTGCTGGGCACGATCAGAAGGTTGCCGCCGCCCGGTTGTGCGTGCGACATGACATCCTCATCTACCACTTCCACCTTGCCACAACGCCTTGCGATCGTTTCTCCAGGTTTATCAACAGCTCCGACTACAGTTTCGCTACGGTGGACACCACCAACGATCTAAAAGCGCTCAAGGTTTCGGACTTGAAATGCCTGAATCTTGTCAACATCCAGCAGCACTGCAAGGTCTGGGGCAGCGACAAAAGCAAACTGAACTCCCTGGTTGACCTCGCCTCGTCCATCATCGACCCCTACTACATGAAGATGAAGCAATAGAGAAATAAGGACACGAACGCCTGGCACAGTGTGTGGCATAAGAGACTGGATGAACAACATGTCAAGTACGCGGCCATGGACGCGTACACAAGCTACGAGATGCACACGCGGATCGTTGACATGAGGAACTGTCTTCTTCCTGACCCAGACGAGGGATTGAGCCACACAGCAGTGGCGAGAGCGTCACAAGAAGTAGTTACTAGACGATCGTTTCTCCTACTTATTGAGGTGTGTGCGAATGATCTGTATAGTCACTTATGTAATTGGATGTTTATTTCAGTTATATATATACATGTTATTCTACTGTAGACAGAGCAATTCACACGGCTTATTAGCAGCAATCGTCTGTGTTATTATTGGTCTTCGCACACATTTCAGATTACGGACTTAATTGCCGCGTATCACACACATCTTGTTCAGTTGAACCGTTTCCATTGTGTTGCCTAATGACACACAGTTCATCCCAGTGAACCGTATGATGTATACTGCACACGCCTTCATCAGGCTGCCCGTTTCTTTTGTTCCGCCTCATCGCAAACAGTTCATTGGACTGAACCGTATGCCCTGGAGCGCACACGCAACGAAAATCTGAACTGTGTTTGATGGCTCCGTGATCGCAAACGTTGTGCACATTTTTTGATGGTTCTTTTACACCACCGTTTGCGATTATGGCATTGCACACAGTTTTGTCGAAGGGTCTCTGATCGTAGTGTCGCGTTTGGACCATCCCGCAGTAGTGAAATACTCGCAACCCGACGTATTAAAGGGGTTGTCCATCCCTTTCGGGTAACGGCGCCAGAAATTGGCAAGTAGACGGGATAAAAAATTGTGATAGATTGATAAATGCAAATAAAAGAAAATAAAATTCAGTGAGATATTTTTGGGTTTTTGGATTAATAGATCTGAAGAAAATAAAAATACATCGGAAAGGCAAATATAATAAAGAAGAGACCCGGGGGCCGTAGGTTTCACTAGTGGCTTCTCTCGAGAAAAATAGCAAATGGTGGGTAAACAAATTACTGTTGGGCAATTTATAGAACTTCAAATAATCATGACAATATCTAGGCAATGATCAGTATATAGGCATCACATCCAAGATTAGTAGACCGACTCCTGCCTGCATCTACTACTATTACTCCACACATCGACCACTATCCAGCATGCATCTAGTGTATTAAGTTCATGGTGAAATGGAGTGATGCAATAAGAACGATGACATGATGTAGACAAGATCTATTTTTTGTAGAAATAGACCCCATCTTGTTATCCTTAATAGCATTGATACATACATGTCGGTTCCCCTTCAGTCAATGGGATCGAGCACCGTAAGATCGAACCCATCACAAAGCACCTCTTCCCATTGCAAGATAAATAGATCAAGTTGGCCAAACAAAACCCAAATATCGGAGAAGAAATACATGGCTATAAGCAATCATGCATATAAGAGATCAAAATACTCAAATAACTTTCATGGATAAAAATATAGATCTGATCATAAACTCAAGGACCATCAGATCCTAACAAACACACCACAAAAAGAGTTATATCATATGGATCTCCAAGAGACCATTGTATTGAGAATCAAACAAGAGAGAGGAAGCCATCTAGATACTAACTATGGACCCGAAGGTCTACAAAAGACTACTCACGCATCATCGGAGAGGCACCAATGAGGATGATGAACCCCTCCGTGATGGTGTCTAGATTGGATCAGGTGTTTCTGGAACTTGCGGCGGATGGAATTGATTTTCGTCGACTCCCCCATGGTTTCTGGAATATTGGGGGTATTTATAGAGTAAAGAGGTGGTGCAGGAGGCCATCGAGGTGGGCAGAACCCACCTGGGCACCCACCCCGGCCGCTATATAAAGCAGCGCCTCCCCGCGCCTGTGGCTGCACCCCACTCACAGCCGTCGAGCTCTTCCTCTCTCTCCCCGTGCACAGCCGCCGCCGACGTTCCTCCCCTCTCTCCCAGTGCCCAGCTGCGACGATGGGCGAGAGGTTTCTCGGTGATGGGGCGGCGGCCAATAGCTTCGGTCGCTGCTCGTTGCACGAGTGGGAAGCCCACTTGTTGTTCGAGGCCAACGTCATGGCGTCTCCCGACATGCGCGCGCCGGGGCGGTGGAAGCTCAGCGCCGGCAGCGTCGCCATCCCCCCGCTGCCCGACGTCACCGCGGGTGCCGACTACTTCGCCGACGAGGTCGACCGCGTCCGGGCGTCGCGATGGAGGAGCAGTAGGCCCTCCCGCAGTACGTCGCCGGCAACCACGAGGCGTGGGCGGCGTACTTCCAGTGCCGGCAGGCGCAGTGGCTGGCCTCCACCAACAACGCGACAGTGGTGCGGGGGACCAAGAACAGTGACGGCCGCCACCTGTGGTGGGGCGCCCCCGGCCGCACTCTCCACGCCGTCCTCCAGCACCTCAGGGGTGGCAACGAGCCGCCGTTGACGTACCCTGCCGCCCCGGTCCCCCGCCATACCGGTGGATAATGGATGCCGAGGAGGGCCGGCTCCTCTTCTTCCTCCCCTCGCTCCTCCTCCCACTCCTCCGGGTCACCGCCGCTGTTCAGCGTCAAGGCCGAGCCCGAGCCAGCGGCGACGCCGCTCGGCTGGCGCACCCGCAGCACCAGCATCGTCATCAACGAGGGCGCGTGCGCCTCCTCCTCGGCTCCTCCCCGCGTCGTCAAGCCGAAGACGGAGCCGAGTCTCGCCGCCGAATATTTGTCCCGTTCACCGAATTTTAGTCGAATTATAATGTTCAAAAAGTTTAAAACAAACGCCTGGGGCCGACCCTGGGGCGTCGGCCGGGAACCAGATCGCCCCCAGGCCGATTTTAGCACCGGTTCGCCCCCAGGCGGCGATTTTTGAAGCCACCTGGGGGCCAACGGCTGGAGATGCTCTAAGTATTGTCATCTTTGTTTCTAGATCCATATGATGACCTCATGATTGATTCATATGGTGGCTTAATTCTAGTTCTAGGGAAGTGTTCCATACCCTTCCTTAGTGGAAATTGAAATTTAATATTGCCCTCTTCATATCAATAACGGCACCAATAGTACGTAGAAACGGTCTACCAAGAATAATTGGACAAGACGGATTGCAATCAATATCAAGAACAATAAAATCTATGGGCACATAATTCCTATTTGCAAGAATAAGAACATCACGAATTCTTCCCATAGGCTTTTTAATAATAGAATCCGCCAAGTGCAAATTTAGAGAACACTCTTCAATATCGGTAAGACGAAGCACATCACATAAAGATTTCGGAGTTGTAGAAACACTAGCACCCAAGTCACATAAAGCAAAACACTCATCATTTTTAATCTTGACTTTGATGGTAGGTTCCCATTCATCATGCAATTTTCTAGGAATTGAAATCTCTAGTTCCAACTTTTCTTCAAAAGCTTTAATCATAGCATCAACAATATGTTTAGTAAAAGCTTTATTTTGTTCATAAGCATGGGGTGAATTTATCATGGATTGCAACAAAGAAATACAATCAATCAAAGAGAAACTATCATAATTAAAGTCTTTGTAATCCAAAAGAGTGGGCACATCACTAGTTAAAGTTTTGACCTCTGCAAACCCACTTTTATCAATTTTCTCAACAAGATTTTTACCCTCTGAATTATCGGGACGCCTTCTAGCTAAAGTTGACTCTTCTTCAGTCCCTTTATTATCAATCTTAATTTTATTAATCAAAGAATCAATAGAGGAAACACCAATCATTTTAAGATCTTCATCACATTTATGAAAGCAATCACTAGAAAACGCTTTTTCTAAAAATTCTCTTCTAGCTCTAAGCATAGCGGTTCTTTTCTTACTTTCATCCATGGAAACATATAAAGATTTAATTGATTCCTCAACCTTAGGCACAAAAATTTTCATCTTGAGATTTTCTACATCATGAGAAATTCTATCAATACTTCTAGACATATCGTCAATCTTATTCAACTTTTCTTCTATTGTAGCATTGAAAACTTTTTGAGTATTGATAAATTCTTTAATATTTCTCTCAAGATCAGAGGTGTTCCTATTATTATTATTATTATAAGAAGGATTACCATAGGAATTACCATAATTATTAGAGGAATTACTAGGAAAAGGCCTAGGATTAAAATTACCTCTATAAGCATTGTTATTGAAATTGTTTCGAGAGATCAAATTCACATCAATAACATCACTATTTTGCTCAATCAAAGTAGACATAGGCACATCATTAAAATCAATAGGAGCACTTTTATTAGCAACCGACTTCATAAGAGCATCAACTTTTTCACTCAAAGAAGAAATTTCTTCAACCGAATCAACTTAGTTCTTTCGGTATGCCATTGCGAATAATTTGCCATAATATTATCAAGCAATTTGGTGGCTTCACCCAAAGAAATTTCCATAAAAGTACCACTCTCGGCGGAATCCAAAAGATTACGAGAAACAAAATTCAACCCGGCATAAAGTTTTTGTATGATCATCCAAAGATTTAACCCATGAGTTGGGCAATTCCTTAGCATCAGTTTCATCCTTTCCCAAGATTGTGTAACATGCTCATGTTCAAGTTGCTTGAAATTCATGATCTGGGTTCTAAGGGAAATGATTTTTGCGGGCGGAAATTATTTAGTATTAAAAGCATCTTTGCACTTATCCCAAGAATCGATACTATTGCCAGTTAAAGAAGAAAACCAATTTCTTGCATGATCTCGCAAAGAAAACGAAAATAATTTCAACTTCACAACATCATTGTCCACATCTTTTTTCTTTTGCATATCGCATAATTCCACGAATGTGTTAAGATGGGATGCGGCATCCTCATTAGGAGTACCGGAAAATTGATCTTTCATAACAAGATTCAGCAAAGCGGTATTAATATCACAAGACTCCGCACTAGTGGCGGGAGGAGCAATCGGAGTGCTAATAAAATCATTGTTGTTGGTATCGGAGAAATCACACAACTTGGTGTTCTCTTGAGTCATTTTGACTACGCAACAAGATTGCACTCAAAAATATATCTGACGAGAAAACGGCGAAGGGAAAAGAGGGCGAATAAAACGGCAAAGTTTTGTGAAGTGGGGGAGAGGAAAACGAGAGGCAAATGGCAAATAATGTAAATTGCAAGGAGATGAGACTTGTGATTAGGAACCTGGTAGATGTTGATGATGTCTCCCCGGCAACGGTGCCGGAAATTCCTTTTGATGCGGCTTGAACTACGTCGGTATTTCCCCAAAGAGGAAGGGATGATGCAGCACAGCTACGGTAGGTATTTCCCTCAGTGATGAGACCAAGGTTATCGAACCAGTAGGAGAACCATGCAACACTACATGAACGACACCTACACACAAATAACAAATACTCGCAACCCGACATATTAAAGTGGTTGTCAATCCCTTTCGGGTAACGGCGCCAGAAATTGGCAAGTAGACGGGATAAAAATTGTGATAGATTGATAAATGCAAATAAAAGCAAATAAAATTCAGCGAGATATTTTTGGGTTTTTGGATTAATAGATCTGAAAATAAAAGTAAATAAAAATAGATCGCGAAGGAAAATATAATAAAGAAGAGACCCGAGGGCCGTAGGTTTTGCTAGTGGCTTCTGTCGAGAAAAATAGCAAACGGTGGGTAAACAAATTACTATTGGTAAATTGATAGAACTTCAAATAATCATGATGATATCCAGGCAATGATCATTATATAGGCATCACGTCCAAGATTAGTAGACCGACTCCTTCCTACATCTACTACTATTACTCCACACATCGACCGTTATCCAGCATGCATCTAGTGTATTAAGTTCATGGAGAAACGGAGTAATGCAATAATAACGATGACATGATGTAGACAAGATCTATTTATGTAGAAATAGACCACCCCATCTTGTTATCCTTAATAGCAACGATACATACGTGTCGGTTCCCCTTCAGTCACTGGGATCAAGCACCGTAAGATCGAACCCATCACAAAGCACCTCTTCCCATTGCAAGATAAATAGATCAAGTTGGCCAAAAAAAACCCAAATATCGGAGAAGAAATACGAGGCTATAAGCAATCAGGCACATAAGAGATCAAAAGACTCAAATAACTTTCATGGATAAAAACATAGATCTGATCATAAACTCAAAGTTCATCGGATCCCAACAAACACACCGCGAAAAGGGTTACATCATATGGATCCCCAAGAGACCATTGTATTGAGAATCAAACGAGAGAGAGGAAGCCATCTAGCTACTAACTACGGGCGCGAAGTTCTACAAAAGGCTACTCACGCATCATCGGAGAGGCACCAATGAGGATGATGAACCCCTCTGTGATGGTGTCTAGATTGGATCTAGTGTTTTTGGAACTTGCGGTGGCTGGAATTGATTTTCGTCGACTCCCACGGGGTTTCTGGAATATTGGGGTATTTATAGAGTAAAGAGGCGGTGCGGGAGGCCATCAAGGTGGGCACAACCCACCTGGGCGCGCCTGGGGGCCCAGGCGCGCCCTGGTGGGTTGTGCCCCCCTCGGGGCACCCCTCAAGTGCTTCTCCGGCCCATTGGGTGTCTTCTGGTCCATAAAAAATCCACAAAAAGTTTTGCTGTGTTTGGACCTCGTTTGGTGTTGATTTCCTGCGATGTAAAAAACAAGCAAAAAACAGCAACTGGCACTTGGCACTATGTCAATAGGTTAGTACCAAAAAATGATATAAAATGATTATAAAACATCCAAGAATGATAATATAACAGCATGGAACAATCAAAAATTATAGATACGTTGGAGACGTATCATGTGCTTGTGGAAACTGACAAATCTCTAGTCTTCGAAGTTTATCGAAGAGGTGATCTGTATATGGTAGATTTCTCCACAAGACCACAGGTTGCCGTATGTCTTCTAGCAAAAGCTTAGAGTGTTGGCTCTGGCATCAAAGGCTAGGACATGCGGGCATGAGGAACTTGCACACTCTCGTGAAGAAGAAGCACATCATTGGCATCGAGGGCGTCCAGTTCAAGAAGGATCATCTATGTGGTGCTTGTTAAGCCGGTAAGATGACTAGGGCCAAGCATCCCTCGAAGACAATGATGACTACATCACGCCCCTTCGAGCTGCTTCACATGGACTTATTTGGCCCTACTCACTATTCTACCCTTACTACCACTGCACATCTTTATGGCTTCGTTATTGTTGATGATTACTCGAGATATACCTGTGTGCACATAATTCTCTATAAGAATGAAGTGCAGGATGTCTTCAAACGATTCGCCAATCGTGACATGACCAATTATGGCATCAAGATCAAGCACATCAGGAGTGACAATGGCACATAATTCAAGAACACTCGCCTCGACACTTATCTTGATACATTGGGCATCACACATGAGCTCTCTGCTCCATACACACCTCAGCAGAATGGCGTCGTTGAGCGCAAGAACAAAACCCTTATTGAGATGGCACGTACGATGCTTGATGAGGACAAGACTCCAAGGAAGTTCTGGCCTCAAGCCATTGATACTGCTTGCCACATCATCAATAGAGTTTATTTTCTTAAGTTCTTCAAGAAGACATGGTATGAACTCCTGACTGGTAAGAAGCCAAATGTTAGTTATTTCAAAGTCTTCGGTGCTAGGTGTTGGATCAAGGATCCACATCGCACGTCCAAATTTGCACCAAAAGCACATGAAGGTTTTATGCTTGGTTACAGAAAGGATTCACACACCTACAGAGTCTTCAACCTCTTTCACTATAAATGGTTGAAAACTGTAGATGTGCGGTTCGATGAGACTAATGGCTCACAAAGAGAGCACCTGCCAAACGTGCTAGATGAAACTACACCAAGTGAATCTATCAAGCTAATGGGTACTGGATAAATCATACCTACCGAGGGACAGGTGAAGAGGAAATCATCATTTGTGCACCTAATCAACATGAAGACAATGCTCATCCTGAGGCCAATGCTGAAGATGAAGACAACAATCAGCAAGGGCAAAATCTTCCAGTTCATCCTCGGGTTGCAAATGAAGTCCAAATTGAGAAGATCATCGATAGTATAAATGCATATGGTCCTCTCACTCGTTCAAGAGCAACACAGCTAGCAAACTTCTATGGGCAGTTTGCATTTGTCTCTATATCTGATATATCTGAACCCAAGAAAGTTGATGAAGCCTTCATGGAACCTGAATTGATTCAAGCTATGCAAGAAGAGCTTCAACAGTTTGAGCTGAATAATGTCTGGGAGCTAGTCAAACATCCTGATCCTTGCAAGCACAATATTATTGGCACCAAATGGATCTATCGCAATAAAAAAGATGTGCATGGTCAAGTTGTCTGAAACAAAGCTCGCCTCATTGCCCAAGGTTACACACAAGTGCAAGGAAGTGACTTCGATGAAACCTTTGTTCCTGTGGCTAGGCTTCAAGCTATTCGTATACTGCTAGCCTATGCTAACCACAACAACATTCTTCTGTACCAAATGGATGTGAAGAGTGCCTTCCTCAACGGCAAAATTGAACAAGAAGTGTATGTAGCTCAACCACCTGGTTTTGAAGATCCAAAGCGTCCTGATATGGTGTACAAGCTAAACAAGGCACTGTGTGGCCTCAAACAAGCACCTCGCGCTTGGTATGACACACTCAAAGACTTCCTGAAGAGTAAAGACTTCAAACCTGGTTCTCTAGATCCCACTCTCTTCATGAAGACATATGATGGTGAACTGTTTGTATGCCAAATATATGTAGATGACATTTATCTTCGGCTGCACTGATAAGAGATATAATGATGAGTTTGGGCATATGATGTAAGAGCAATATCAGATGTCCATGATGGGAGAGCTGAAATTCTTTCTTGGGCTTCAAATTTGTCAACGGAGAAATGGCATCTTCATATCACAAGAGAAATACCTTAAGGATTGTCTGAAGAAGTTTGGAATGCAAGACTGCAAAGGGTACACGACGCCAATGCCGACCAAAGGCCAATTGGGCCCCGACGACAATGGTAAACAGTTTGATCAAAAGGTATACCGCTCCATGATTGGTTCTTTATTATACTTATGTGCATCTAGGCCAGATATAATGCTTAGCGTTTGCATGTGTGCCCGATTCCAAGCGGCACCAAAGGAATCGCATCACCTCGCGGTGAAGCGAATACTTCAATATTTGGCTCACACCCCAACACTCGGATTATGGTATCCAAAGGGCTCAGAGTTTGATCTAGTTGGATTCTCAGATGCTGATTATGCTGGTGACAAGGTTGATCGCAAGTCCACATCAGGCACATGTCATTTTCTTGGACGACCTCTTGTCTGTTGGTCTTCAAACAAGCAGAACTATGTATCACTATCCATTGCTGAATCTGAATATATTGCTGCTGGATCTTGCTGCGCTTAGCTTCTCTGGATGAAGCAAACCCTCAAGGATTATGGCATCAACATGAAGCATGTGCCCCTCTACTGTGAAAATGAAAGCGCCATCAAGATTGCTCACAATCCAGTTCAACACTCGAAGACAAAGCACATTCAGATCCGTCATCGTTTTCTCAGAGATCATGTGTTGAAGGAAGACATTGATATCAATCACGTCAACACTAAAGAGCAATTGGCAGATATCTTCATGAAGCCCTTGGATGAGAAAAGGTTTTGCAAGCTGTGGTGTGAACTAAATATCTTAGAATCCCTGAATGACCTGTGAATGGACACACATCCTAACGCTTATGCATATTCATGAGTTAGGTGTGCAACACACGAAGTAACGTATATCTTCAATTCATGAAGACTTACCCTTGGAGTGTGAATACATTAATGTGGAATTTGACTTCGGAGCACCACGATAATTGTGCGCCGTGTCTGGGTCTAATATTTCCTATACGGTGGGTAACGCCACCACCACACTTTCTTGAAGATTTTGGCGTCATGATTGCATTATATTCATATTTGGTTTGTCTTCAACATTGGTTTATCATCAAGGTTTATCTTCGCAATGTTGTTTTGGTCTTCACTGATATATATATGTGTGTGTGTGAGTGTGTGTGTGTGTGTGTGCGTGTGTGTGTGTGCGTGTGTGTGTTCTGTCCTCTACAACATTCACTTATGGTTATGCCTTCAAGTTGTTGTATTTCTGCGATAAGTGAATGTGATCGGACCCTAACCCCTTATGTGCTTATCCCTCAAATTTTCTCCATCTCTTCATATGCATTATGTTGACACGTGCCGAATGTCTTCACTGTGTCCTTGTGAGCTGAAGATATAGAGACACACACTTAAAATTGGTTTTAATGATCTTATCCTTTTTGCCTGAATACCAGAGAAGCCGGAATGACCACCCGACAAACCTGGCACCGCCTAGGGTCGTGGCTCAACCTTCAATAAGTTGCATGCTAGCCACGTGCTTTCAGATGTGAACCACCAGGGGCACCTGCGTAATTGCACTGCGCCACCCTCCTCCTTATAAAATACTTCTCCCCTCGCGGTCATTATCTCTTCTCCCCCTCGCCATCTCGCTCAAACCCTAGCGCCACCACTAGCATCAGTTAATGCCGGAGACGAAGCGTTTCGTTGGCGCAACCTCTCCGACGCCATATTCACGCCGGCCGCGGACATCGTCTTCTCCGCCGCCGCCGTAGGTGTCTTCCGCCGCCAAGTTAGGGCGCGGGAGATAGGACTTCTCAGCCTCCTTCCGCCTCGTCTAGCAGTTCGTCATGCAGTAAGTAAGACTCGCTTTTTACTGCCCATTTGATCCGTTGAAACTGTCCACATCTTCCAAAAGTTGTTTCTACACTTCCAAATCTATATCTTTCTATTTCTGCATCTCATAACTTGGAAGTATGTTCACTTATGTATCACAACTAGTTAGATTCTTGATATGTCCATTTTGCATCATGCATTTATATTGATATTTATTGCATTATGGGATGTTATTACACATTATAGCACAATACTTATGCCTTTTCTCTCTTATGTTATAAGGGTTACGTGAAGAGGGAGAATGCCGACAGCTGGAATTCTGAACTGGAAAAGGAGCAAGTATTAGATACCTATTCTGCACAACTCCAAAAGTCCTGAACCTTCACGGAGAATGTTTTTGGAATATATAAAAAATATTGGGCGAAGAAAGAACCAAAAGGAAGCTTTCTGGATGAAGCGCCGCCGTCTCGAGGCGGAACTTGGGCGAAACCAATCTAGGGCTCTGGCGGAGCTGTTCTGCAGGGTAAACTTCCCTCCAGGAGGGGGAAATCGAAGCCATCGTCATCACCAATGATCCTCTCATCGAGAGGGGGTCAATCTCCATCAACATCTTCACCAGCACCATCTCCTCTCAAACCCTAGTTCATCTCATGTATCCAGTCTCTGTCTTAAAACCTCAGATTGGCACCTGTGGGTTGCTAGTAGTGTTGATTACTCATTGTAGTTGATGCTAGTTGGTTTATTTGGTGGAAGATAATATGTTCAGATCCTTAATGATAATTAATACTCCTCTGATTATGAACATGAACATGCTTTGTGATTAGTTACATTAGTTTGTTCCTGAGGACATGGGAGAAGTCTTGTTATAAGTAATCATGTGAATTTGGTATTCGTTTGATATTTTGATGAGATGTATGTTGTCTCTCCTCTAGTGGTGTTATGTGAACGTCGACTACATGACACTTCACCATGATTTGGGCCTAGGGGAAGGCATTGGGAAATAATAAGTAGATGATGAGGCTAGAGTGACAGAAGCTTAAACCCTAGTTTATGTGTTGCTTCGTCAGGGGCTGATTCGGATCCATATGTTTCATGCTATGGTTAGATTTATCTTAATCATTCTTTCGTAGTCACTACAAAAAAATACACTTTCGTGATGATATGTGTTTGTCACAGTAGGTCATGTTTTCTGTCATGCATGTACATCCGTGACAAATTTATGACAGAATCAAGATAGTCATACCTGTGCTGTCGTAGAAGTGTTCCATGAAATTACCAAAATTATCATCACGGAAGTGTCCACTTCCATGACGATAAATCGCGCGTCACAGAAGTGCTTTCCTCAAGGGTGACCGACACGTGGCATCCACCGTAACGGAACGCCATTAAGCTATCGGGTCCGGTTTTGGATCCGATAACCCGTTAATAGCCCCGACCAATGGGGATTTTCCACATGTGAAATCATCATTGGCTGGAGGAAACACGTGTCGGCTCACCGTTGGGACAGATGTCATCCCCTCATTGGACCCGAAGCGCCTATGATACGTCGACACATGGCACGGCCCAATAGAGGCCCATTCTTGTGAAAAGGCCGGCCTATTTGACTTGGTCAAAAGGTGGCGGGCCGGCCCACGACAAGCCTGTTAACGACCTGTTCGCATATAGCCCATTTACAGCCCGCTAACCCAGGGCCCGTTTACGGCCTATCCGAATTAGGCCCAGTAGCGACATCTGGGCCGTCCAATATAATTCCAGCCCGTTTTAACTTCCGGCCCATGTATGGCCCATGACGTCTTTCGGCCCATATGAGGCCCTTTGTAACTCTCGGCCCATTAACGGCCCGTGGTAAAACTGGCCCATAATGAACAGTGTATCACTTTATACCCATTAATGGCACGTGGTGAAACTGGCCCGTAATGAAGAGTGTATCACTTTATACCCATTAACGGCTTGTTATTCCGTTGGGCCGTTTCCAGCCCATGTTATCTTTCGGCCTTCTCAGGGCCCATTTTTTCTTGGGCTCATTTCCGGCATTCGTTTACTTACGGCCCGTTACTGTCATTTTATGCTTGTGGGCCAAATTCAGCCTGTGGTTACAGTCGGCCCGTTTGTGGCCCGTTAATGCGTTGGGCCGTTTTCATAGCGTCATCAAATACGGCCGATTAACGACGGCCCATTATGGTCGGCCCATGAACGGATGATTTCAACTCTAGCCCATTTACGACCATAATGTGGTCTGTTATTGGCCCATGTTTGGCCAACCGATCATACAGCCCGTAGAAGGCCCATTGATGATACGGCCCATAGAAGGCCCATCGTGTCTATGGCCCGTATAAGGCCCATTTTTTCTACGGCCCGTAGTAGGCCCATTGTTTCTACGGCCCGTAGGAGGCCCATGCTAACTACAGTAAATGTGTAGCCCATGGTTATTGTGGCCTAGTTTTAAAAAATAGGTTATTGCGGCCACTATCAAACCGCGGAAAAAGAACTGCACTGACTACAAGAAAACAAATAAACAAGACAATAAGGAAATAAATTAGCAAGCAACTTACGCTAGGCTATCACGGCTATTACACATATTACATCCACTGGGCATCACAGTTTGCCACCAGTGCAAATATAGGGAACAAAGCAGCATGTAAACGCCGCAGCAAAACAAGTCCAGAACTGAAACCACTTCAGAAGAGCTCAAGAAACAATATCCTGGGTACCCATAATGCTGGCAAGATGCTTAGCAAGCTTATTAACTTTCTCTTGTTTAGCGCTTAAATCCTCCAGCACTTGCTGTTGCACCAGAAAGTATGCATCTGAATTCTGCAGGGACTTCCTCAGTCCTTCGGCTTCCTGTCGCATAACATCTGATCGATGTCTTTCAACTTGAAGTTGAGACTCAAGAAGCTGAACTGATTCAGGCAGCGAGTTCGAAGAGCTGGTGCCAGCAGTAGTAGCCAGTAACTTGAACACTACATCAAGACAGGACTTTGGGGTTATCTCGGTGTCTTCAATATAGTTTTTATCAGCTTTCTTGGAGACCAACAGGGATGTCTCTCCACCTTGAACCTTATCTGCATTACTTCCTTTACCATTGCATAACAGGGTACCCTTCTCCAATATTTTATCTGCGTTCTAAAAGAGAAACAAACAAACACATCACAGGTTTACAATGTAGTATATGAAACTCATTTTGGTAAACCAGTTCAGTAGTAAGGTGGACAGGATAACAGCATGAAACAAACATATATCTATGTAGTATGGTCACTGTATGGTCTATATCTTTCTAGTTTATGTTGCCAAATCAAGATAGATACAGTTCGAATCATATCTATTTAAGACAAAGTAGCATAGACAGAATATAAGTGTGGGAAACTACACAGCAATAACAACACTTGTAATGTGCATGGCATGAGAACATAATTGTTTATTCAATTGAAACTGAAATCAACATAGAGGAAGTTACAACAGCAAACACGTTAAAGAAACAGGTTTAAAACATACCTGTTGCGCCATTGGAGTTTCAATTGCATCCTTCAAATTTAAAATTAGTTGGTATGAGTAAATACAGTGATGCAAGAGCAAAGTAGTATGAACCATAGCTACGGAACCTGACCTGAGAACAATTCTTCTTCTGCTTTAAGCGTTGACTTGGGGTTCGGAGTGGTGGTCCTCGTGCTTTGGGCACTGCAGTTGCCTTACTAACTGCTCGTGTTTGGGTGCTCTGTGGTGGAGACGGTGCTGTGTCAACGGGAACTGGGTTACTATCTGCTGGGGTTGGGGTTAGAAGGGGTGTAGCTGGTTCTCTGTCCAACTGGGTAGGGGTACAATCTGCGTGAGTCTGGGTTATGTGTGGTGGGGCTGGTTCTTGGGCAAGTACAACCGTGGTTCTATCTCCATCGATAGGTAGCACGATCTTTTCTGAAGACCGTGTTCTTACTCCCACAGATGTTGCCATCACCCCCTCCAATTGAAATGGCTGATAAACAAGAAAAGTAACTGAATGTACAAACTATGTAAGATAGACAGGTGCAATGGATAGTAGGGAAGAAAACATGGCATGAAATAATTCACATTTATGTTGTCTAACCAAATAGAATAGCAGGACATAATTTCACATATATGATGGCTAATTAAACAGGATAGCATGACACAATTTCACATGTATGATGGCTAACTAAACAGGATAGAATGACATACTTCAAAATATGGTGACTATGTAAACAGGATGACATGATATAACTATACGATGTGTCTATTAAAGTGGTTGGCATGCCATAAGTCACAAACATGCCATCGATGGAAACATGATGGCATGATATAATTCACGGATAGAATGACATAATTCAAAATATGATGACTATGTAAACAGGATGAAATGATATAACTATATTATGTCTTTAGAAAATGGGTTGGCATGCCGTAATTCAGATACATGCTGTCTATGTAAACATCATGGCATGATATAATTCGAATATATGATTTATATACTAAGGAAGTGAGCAGAGGGCAATCACATATATGATGTGTCAACTAAGGAGATGGCATTCAATATCGTGTATATGATGTAAAAACTAAGCATTGTAATACAACATGTGCATGATGTGAGTAATATAACCCTGCCAAGTTTGAGCATACACCTCAGGGGGATAATAGGACTGGTCATCTGCCTCTGAATCCTCCTCTGAAGAGCTATCTGTAACCAGCAAGATATCTGCTTCAGCAGGTAGCATTGTCTGCTCTGAAGACCTTGTTTTCACTCCAGATTTCTCCATCACCAATTCAAATGGCTGATGCACAGGAAGAGCAGTTGAATATACAAGCATTGTCGACAAAAGCAATGAGAAATACAAAAAAAGGACGACATGATATAATTCACATATATGACGCTTGGCTAAACAGCATGGCATTGCACAATTCACATATATAATGCCTTGCAACAAGATAGCATTGCATAATTCACATATATAATGTCTTGCAACAAGATGTCATTGCATAATTCACATATATGGTAATTAGACACTAAACAAGTGGCATTCACACAAAGCATGTCTAAACTAAGCAAATGACATAGCAATGCAAGATACCATACACACGATATGAGCAACATAACCCTGCCAAGTTAGAGCATG
>NC_057799.1:395057135-395200839 GCF_018294505.1 Triticum aestivum
TGAATCCTCCTCTGAGGAGCTATCTGTAACCAGCAAGGCATGTGCTTCGTCAGATAGCATTGTCTGCTCTGAAGACCTTGTTTCCACTCTAGATTTTTTCCATGACTGTGTCGAATGGTTGATGCACAGGAAGAGTAATTGAATGTACTAAAATTGTTGACAAATTTAACACGTGATAAAAAAATGATGTCATGATATAATTCACATATAAGATGACTGGCTAACCAGGGTGGCATTGCAAAATTCACATATATGATGCCTGGCTAAACAAGATGGCATTGCATGATTCACATATACGATAAAGAAACTAAACAGATGGCATTGACACAAAGCATGTCTAAACTAAGAAGATGACATCTTTGATGTATAAAGTAAGAAATGCAAGGTACCATATGCATGATATTACCAACATCAGCATGCCAAGTTAGAGCGAAGACCTCATCGGGTAAATAGGAGTGGTCTTGTGCTTCTGAATCCCCCTCAGAACGGTTATCTTCCTCTTGATTACGATTCAAAATGGGTGGAGGGGGGGCTGCCTTTGCGCCCACCATGGAGCGATGTCTGCATGAAATTTTATTGCCACGCAAGGCTCGTCTCTTTTGCTCTACATGTTCAGTTCCATTCTGTACAATAACTGACATGCATAGGAATAAAACATAGTGAGATTATGTAAGGAGTGCATGCACAAATCCAGAGTGATGGTAGCAAACTGTGGATAGACCCAAAACCTTTGATAGCAGGCAGATAATGGATTTAGTTAAAAAATACAGATAATGGCTCCTTTAATGTTTGTTTGCACCCAACATGAAACTCATAGTAGACACCCGAGATTAACCAGATAGTAGACAGATAGTACTGATTGCTGCCCCAATATGTACCCCACAACCATTTAAAAACTCAAGTTTCAGCATAAGTTTGGACCTGACTCGGAGTCTAATAGGTGAACATGACGATAAAGTAGCATGTCATCATATTAAGCGATGCATAACATAAGCAGACACGGAAGAGTGCGACCTCTCTTGCGGACCCGTGTAGTCCTCAAGGATCATCTGCTTAGTTGATGATGGTAATGCAGTTGTCGTGGCTGCCGGCGGCGGGGAAGAAGATCTGAGGCGGCGAAAGACAGTTTGGAGAGCGGATCCCTGCTGTGGTGAACCCTTCCATCGTTGGAGCAGCTGAGCTGGGGTGGAACACATCACCGTAGGAGCAGGACAAACCACACAAGGTTTTTTTTGACACATATATGTAACAGAAGTAATTGTGTAAGGGCTTGTTTGAATTTGAGGATTCTAACAAAGCAGGGATAGGAAATAGACATGAATAGGACAGGAATGCACGTGCAAAACAGAGAATTTAAAAACACAGGATTTCTGCCAATCTGGGTGTTTGGTTCACAAGAATTGGAAGATCACATGATGCAAAGAAGCATGGTGAGATTAAGTCAAACCACAAGAAGTGTACAACCTCTTTGGCGAAGCCATGTCGATCTTAGCGTGATTGGGTTGGCCGGTGAGGATGCTCCGGCTAACTTGGCTGTCGGAGGAGGGGAAGAAGATCTTAGGCGTCTGGAGATGGAGCCCGAGGTACTGCTCCGGTGTGATGGAGGGTTTTGTCGTCTGAGCAGCTCCGGTGAGTTGTACGACGCCGAGGCTGAAGCAGGACAAGAGAGACAACGTTAACTTGAGTGTAATTCTAATAGCATCTCCAATAGATGACGTAAAATACATAACCACAAAGTGCTAGATGTAAAATACATCAGCCGCTCATCTCTGAACTTAACTGTCGAAACTGAATTTAACTGTCGAAACTGAACTTGACTGTCGAAACTGAATTTTGCTGTCGAAACTGAATTTTACTATCGAAACTGAACACACTAGAGGTGAGGCTACACGTCAGTCGATTGACTTTTTCATCTCTGGTCAGTCGATTTTGCAGCCTTTGGATACGAAATCAAGGGCCTGCAGTTCATCTTCAACCTCCACCCCCCTGAGCCGCCAGCCACCACCGGCCAAACAGCCGCCCGCGGCCGGCGGTGCGCCGCCCCGCTCACCCCGAAAACACTCCCCACCGCCGGTCCGCCGCTGCCCCGACCATCCCTCTAGCCCCCCCGTTCCGAGCTTTTTGTCCGGCGATCCCCACGCCACCGCCCCACCACTGCCGGCGACCACCGCCCCCAACCTAAACCCTAAGATTGATAGTGGGGTACCTCTCCGGCGAGCCCCCCTCCCCGCTGCGGCTGGTTCTTCCTTAACTCTGGCGAGCCCCCCCACCCCCTGAAAGTCGACTGACCCAAAAGTCGATTCGGTGGACTGAAGTGTAGCTAAATTGGAGTAGCATCGCAAGCAAGAGCAAGAGCGAGAGCAGCAGCGCGAGCAAGAGAAAGAGCAGACAAGGCAGGGGACCGAGAGCAAGAGCAGAGCAGAAGCGCGAGCGAGAGCTAAAGCAGCAGCAGCTCCTACTGATGTGGACGTCGCCACCGAGGGAGCGACACCGTGGAGGAAGTGGCCGGCGATGCCACCGTGGATGGAGCCGCACCGTGTCGGCTCGGGACGGAGCGCCTGAAAGTGCGTTATATCGACTAGAGGGGGGTGAATAGGCGATTTTTATGAATTCTTCACTGCGGAATTTGTGGGTGAGGAAATTTCTTAGCGAAGAACTACTTGCAGCGGAATAAGTAATCAAAAGTATGCATAGCAGAACACAAGCATGGTCATCATGATGAAATGAAGACGAGCACGGAGTACAGAAAGCGTAAACACAGGATGAAGACAAACAGACTGAAGAAATTGAACTGAGGAAATTGAGAAAGTCTTCAGTCAAAGTCTTCAAACACAAATATGAATAGCACACAACGCAGTAATGAGGAAATGAAAGAGTTGATGAAATAGAACTAGTAGGCTTGGTGAAGACAATGATTTGGTAGACCAGTTCCAACTGCTGTCTCAGTTGTACGTCTGGTTGGAGCGGCTAGGTATTTAAACCTGAGGACACACAGTCCTCACCGTATTCTCCTTGAACTAAGGTCACACAGACCTCGTCCAATCACTCGTGGTAAGTCTTCAGGTGACTTCCAAACCTTCGCAAACTCGGTCACTCGGCGATCCACAATTTCCTCTTGGATGCTCTAGACCATGACGCCTAACCGTCTGGAAGAAGCACAGTCTTCAAAGGTAACAAGCGTCGGATCCACGCAGGATCAATCTCTTCAGTGATGCTCAATCACTTGGGGTTTGTAGGTGTTTGGGTTTTCCTCACTTTGATGATTTTTGCTCAAAGTCCTCGGAGGATGGGATGCTCTCAAATGACAAGTGTTAGTTTCTCTCGGAGCAGCCAACCAGCTAGTGGTTGTAGGGGGCGGCTATTTATAGCCTAGGGAGCAGCCCGTCATGATAAGACATAAATGCCCTTCAATGATATGACCGTTAGGTGGGTAGATATTTTGGGACAGCTGGCGCATAGCACAGCAACGGTCGGAAATTTGAGTATCAAATTCCTCAGGGCTATCATGTTCCTCACTATGTAGGCAATTCGCACTGGCGAATTACTCAGTCAGAACAAATTCCTTAGAGACCAGAAGAACTTCGTCTCTGTCACTGAAGAATACGACTGAACTGTATGAGATTTCCAATGGCTTCACTCGAAGGGATTGGTAGGTGTAGGATTTTGAGTTGAGCATCACATGGAAATTTTTCCTTAGTATTTCCTCGACCCCCTTTAACAGTACGGTGTTTCCTATGACTCAAGAAAGAGAGAATAAAACTACGAACACAAAAGTCTTCACGCTTCATGTTCCTCAAATGAATATCAAGTCTTCAAGGTCACACCAATTTCTTCACTTTCAAAGTCTTCAGAAAGTCTTTCAGAAATCCAAAGTCTTCAGTCAAAGAACTTCATTTTTAGGGGCCGACTTTCTCTGTAAATATCAAACTCCTCATAGACTTATAGACCGTGTACACTCATAAACACATTAGTCCCTTAACCTATAAGTCTTCAATACACCAAAATCATTAAGGGGCACTAGATGCACTTACAATCTCCCCCATTTTGGTGATTGATGACAATATAGGTTAAGTTTTCAACGGGGATAAACATATGAAGTGTAAATACTGATATTGAGGAATTTGATTGCAAGATATAGAAGAACTCCCCCTGAAGATGTGCATAGTGAGGAATTTGCTTTTGAAGCAATGCACACTTGAAGACTTGAATCATGGAGATGTCCCCCTATATCTTGTAATTCATACACGCATTTGACATAATGTATGAAGAATTTGAAATGCATGATGTAATATGGTGACTGATGTAATTCAGCATGCGTGCAATAACATTAATGAGGAATAAGCATGCAGAAGAAAAGAGCAAAAAGTATCAGGCCACCATAGAGTTTAAGTTTACAACTCGATCCAACAAAGTCATCAGAAGAACGAGAGTTGTAACTTAAAAAAAATGCCCATATAAGATAGACCCGCTTGAAGACTAACTCAAATTTCTCCCCCTTTGTCATCAAATGACCAAAAGGGTCGAAAATGAGGACTAACGCCCCTGAAGAATATCAAGGTGATGAAGGAGCGCCAGCGTTGTTGGGGTCGTTTGTTGATGTAGGGCCTACCGCAGTGTCGTCCAAATCTTCATGTTCATTAGTGTCACGTGATGAAGAATAGGAGCTGGCCACCAAGGAAGGAACCTTGACCTTCTTGTACTTCTTCGGAGGAGGTGCAGCCCAGTCAAGATCTTCCTTGAGACCCATTTTCTTCATATCTTCTTCACCATATATGTGCGACAGAACAGCCCAGGTGCGGTTGAGGGTTTCATGAAGGTAGTAATGGTTTTTCTTCACTGCATTATGGGTAGCAGTCATGTTGTGAAGAATTGAACCAAACTGATTCTTGACCCATTTATGATTGCGATCAACCTTCTGGTGAAGACTGAGGAGAAGCTCACGGTCAGTCATCACCCTGGGTGCTGTGCCTTGAGGATTTTGCTTGGGTGCGTTTGCGGCAGAGTCATTGGTGGCAGAGTCATCATTGGTGGAGTAGGATGCAGCATTGCGAAATTGACCATCCAATGGACGAATGCCTTCATCAATTACAGCAGTAGCCTTGCCCTTTTCATCAGCTGAGGAAAATGTCCGTTTGAGGACTTCAATCGGGGGCAGGTAGCTGCAATGGTTCAGTGTATCAGCTTTGTAGTTGAGTGAAGACCTTGTTCTAATGAATCTCATAATCCATGGTGCATAAGGCTTCAACTCAAATGGTGACATTTGCGACATTTGCCAGAGTCCTCATGAAGAAATCATGGAAGTTGACGGGAAAGCCATGAATGATATTGAAAAGCAGATTCTTCATGATGCCAACGACTTCTTCTTCATTCGAGTCGTGGCCCTTGATAGGACTCAATGTCTTCGTCAGAATGCGATAGACAGTCCGAGGCACATACATCAATTCCTTCACAAGGAATTTTGTTCTTGGGGCCTGACCTGGCTTCAAAGGCTTCATCAGCACTTGCATATAGTGATCGGTAAGCTCAGGTTCATTGTAGACGCAACAAGCACCTTCAAGGGGCGGACTGAGAGGCAAAGCACAAAGCAATTCCATGGCTGGTGCTTTGTAGTGAGTGTTTTCAGACATCCAGTCTAGCACCCATGAATTCACATCTTCAGAGTTGCTGGTGATGTGCAGAGTTGCATAAAATTGAAGAATTAGCTCTTCATTCCAATCACATATGTTAGTGCAGAAATTTAACAGTCCAGCATCGTAGAGAACACTGAGGACTGGCCCGAAGCATGGCAGAGATTCCATATCCACGTGAGGAATGTGCTCATGATCGAAGACTTTGTCTTTGTTGAACAGCACTGAGGAATAGAAATTTGCCTGGCTGGCAGTCCAGAAATGCCTCTTCCTTATGCGAGCAGAGTCATAAGGGTTGTAATCAGTGAAGAATACATGCTCGCCAAAGAAGGCATCGGCCTTGAATTTTTGCTTCCTTGAGAATGGATCCTTTGGCTTGGGCAGTGGAGTGTCAGTCAGTTGCATGATGACCTCGGGAATCGCAATCTCAGGTTCTTCAGGCTGAGGAATTTCTAGTTCCTCTTCAGTGGCAGCCTGGTTCTTCAATTCTTCATTCTCATTTTCTTCAGCACTAGCGGCTGGAATGTCTTCATGAGCTTCATCAGATCCCATTTGAACTGTAGTTGCTGGGGACTGAGGAATTTGCTGCAGTGGAGAATTGGGGTGCTGACTTTCCCAAAAGTCATCATTCATTACTGGTGTGGTACAGCCAATGTCCACATCTTCTTCTTCAATTTCTTCAATGCCAGCCTCTTTAGTAGTAAACTGAGGCATAGGCGAGGAAACTGTGGGGGTTGAAGGGATTTTATCCACTTCAATTTCTTCATCCATCTGCTCTGACGTAGCAGCAGAAGGATTTTCTTCATCAGATCCGCTAGGGATCACATATTCTTCATCAAAAGGGATGATTTCCTTTGATGGCATGGAGGAAACTGGAACAACATCAATTGGATGAGCAAATGAGCTTGTCAATTTCTTCATCTTCTTCGGTCCTGAAGAATCTGAAGCAGCTGATGCTTTCCTTTTCTTCACTGCTGCACGCTCTGCAGCCTTGGTCTTCTTCACATATGATGCAGATGGAAGGATTGGAGTTGGGGTAGGCGCAGGAGGAGCAGAGGAATGTGGTTGATTTTCTTCAGGCACAACTGATGCAGTTGCCCTGACCTCTTCATTTTCTTCAGGCGCACACTAGTGGGTGCCCTGGCAATTTCTTCAGCGGCTGGAGTGCAGTCATCAGCCCTAGAACTCACATTTCTTCAGCAGCCTGATTGTCATCAGCAGTGCTGGCATGTTCTTTAGTTGGCTGAGCAGATGCTTCAGCCTGAGGAATTTCTTGTTGCGATGGGGCTGCAACATTTGAGGTGAACATCTTAGTCAGTTTGACAAACCTGACATTGGCTCCTTTCCAATCAGCATAGTAAGCATTGAAATCATCGCTGAGGATTTTGATTTCAGATCGGATCTTCACAAGTTCATCAGTTGTCATAGAGACAACGTTGTTCTTCAGGAATGTCTCCTTCCTGTACTGAGCTTTCTTGAGCTGTCTGGCCTTCTAAAATTTCCATTTTTCTTCTTGGATGAAGGCAGTCAGCATATGACTTTGACCAGGAGTCAGCTTGAAGTCAGGCATAGGAGTGTTTGGGTCCTTGTGCCAGAGGTCAATGTAGTCGAGGATCAACTTTGGATCCAAAAGCAGTGGCACATCTGTGCCCTTGGCTCTAGCGGCCCTGACTTGCCTGTCTCTGATGATTTCAGCAAGTTCTTCATCATCAGCTTCGTCTTCTTCAGACAGCATTTGAAAGGCGACCTGGCTCTTGTGAGGACTTGGGCGAGAGCCTCGTCCAGCAGTGGTCTTTGTCTTCAGCAGAGATGGTCCTGTTGAAGAATTTGGTGCAGCTGAGGAACTAGCTGAAGCTCCTGAGGCAATAGAGATGCCTGTTGTCCTTTGGCATGTTGCAAGATGCACAGGTGCTGAGGATTTGGGCGGAGCAACTGAGGACTTTGGAGGAGCAGGAGCGGCTTGTGGAATTGGCCGTGAGGGCTTAGCTGAGGAGATTGGCCGTGAAGGCATTGAAGAAGAGGCACTTGGCTTGTGCGCAGGCTTCTTTGCCATGGATTTCTTCGGCCTTACAGAGGCCTCAGCAGCAGCAGTAGTAGAGTCTTCGTTGAATTTCTTCACTGCATCTTTTGCCTATTTGGCCAACTTGGCCTGGCGCTTGGCCCATTCTTCAGGAAAATCCTCACCACGCTTGATGCTAGTGGGATCTGCTTCTTGGCCAGGTGCCAATGGTGGTCTTGAGCATGGAGGAGTAACAACGAATTTCTTCATGTATTTGGAGTCACATACCTGTACTCCCTCCATTCTTTTGCCCATCTCCTTTCTATCCTCTGGATGCGCACCTTGCGCTGATTCTTATCTTCCTCAGGGGGTGTGCAGTACCCAGCATAAATGTCCTCAGGGATTTCAAAGGCAGTATTGATTTCAGGCCTCTTTCGTCCTTTCTGTGGCTTCTTTCCATCAGCCATTTTCTTCAGTTGAGGAATTTGAACAATTGAACTTTCTAAAGAAGTATGCAACTTTTCTTCGAGGAACGCTGCAAATGAGTTAAGTTGATGAGAACCTAGTGATTCAGCAGCGGACATGAGTACCTGTGAACAGAGTATAGTTGCGAGGAATTTGGAGAGGTCATATGCGTTCTCAGAAGGTTTTTCAAAAAGAACAAGTTTGATGAATTTGACCAGTTGAGTCTTGAAGAATTTCACTAAGCGTTCTTTGTCTTAGGTTCCAGAGTTGTATAGATCGAAGATCCACACAATTGAGGAATCTTGAAGAAAAATGATGCTTAGGGAAACGAATCAAGAACAGATGAGATGTGAGGTGTTTAGTGTGTGAAAAATTTGAAGAATAAACACCTTTGAAGATTTTGTAGGAATCATTTGAATCAAAAGGGGCAGTAAAAGTAACTTTTAATTACCTAAACAAAGAACACGATGAACTGTGAGGTGGAGAAGTGAAGTTCGTCTGTGCAGATCTTCCACGCCCTAACTTGGCGGAGGAAGACGGCTACGGCGGCGGCGGAGTGAAGATTTCCGCGGCCGGCGTGAGTACGGCGGCGACGAGGTCGAGGCAGTGAAGCTCTTCCTCACCGGCGACGCTAGGGTTTGAGAAGCTTGAGCTAGAGAGAGGTCGAGCGGAGTAAAAGAAGTGAGGAAGGGGAGAGGGGGTATTTATAGCCACGGTGAAAAACTGTTCGCCCGAAGAAATTGGACGAACGTGCCCCTGACCCTTATCATTCGCTTGACATGTGTCACCCACGTACTGAGAAGTGGAGATCATCTTAGATCGTGGGTGAATAGATAAGTATATCATGGGATGCGGAACGGTTTGAGCGGCAAAGCCAAAAATTTGGATAAGATAAGTTAACAGTTTCGTTCGCAAATTGTTCAACTGACAAGGACACAGTGAAGATTTTGAACGAGTTTCAAATAGAACGCACATGAAGAATTTGTGAATATATTGGGTTGAGTATAGCATAGAGGAGGAAGGGTCCGATCACATTCACTTAGCAGAAAAACCAACTTGAAGAAATAGCCATAAGTGAATGCTGTAGAGGACATAAACTCATATATATATATAGCCAATGAAGAAAAATGATGGAAACAGCGAAGATTTTGCAAAGTTGAGGAATTTGAACAACTGAGGAATTTCAAAACTGAGGAAAAACTCAAATTGAAGATCTTCAACTTTTGGTGGTGGCGTGACCCACCGTATAAGAATGATGATTTCAGACACCGCGTACAATTGTCGTAGGGTTATGAGAATCAAATTCTTCATTAATTTCTTCACACTTAGAGTGTTATTCTTCATTGATTGAAAAATGTTTCTTCATGTGTTGCACATCTAAGTCATCAATTTTGCATAAGTGTTAGGATGAGTGTCCTTTTCAAAGAACATTTGAAGATTCTAGGATATTTAGCTCACACCGCAACTTGCTAAATCTCTTCTCATCCAAGGGCTTTGTGAAGATATCAGCTAGCTGTTCTTCAGTCTTCACATGCTCAATAGAAATGTCGCCCTTCAACACATGATCGCGAAGAAAATGATGACGAATGTGAATTTGCTTTGTCTTTGAGTGCTGAACTGGGTTGTGAGAAATCTTGATGGCACTCTCATTGTCACAGAAGAGAGGCACATTCTTCACATTGACGCCGTAGTCCTTGAGAGTTTGCTTCATCCACAGCAATTGAGCACAGCAAGAGCCAGCAGCAATGTACTCAGCTTCAGCAGTAGACAGTGATACGCAGTTCTGTTTCTTCGAGGACCAACAGACCAAATATTGTCCGAGGAAATGACATGTACCAGATGTTGACTTGCGGTCCACATGATCACCAGCATAGTCAGAGTTAGAATATCCAATGAGATCAAAAACCGAGCCCTTGGGGTACCATAATCCTAGTGTTGGTGTGTGAGCTAGATATCGAAGAATATGCTTCACAGCCTTATGGTGTGATTCCTACGGTGTAGCTTGAAATTGGGCACACATGCAAACACTAAGCATAATATCTGGCCTAGATGCACATAAATACAATAAAGAACCAATCATGGAGCGGCATACCTTTTGATCGAAGTCAATACCATTTTCATCAGTGCACAGATGGCCATTTGTGGGCATAGGAATTTTGACGCCTTTGCAATCTTGCATGCCGAATTTCCTCAGTACATCCTTGAGGTATTTCTCCTGAGATATGAATATGCCATTGCGTTGTTGACGAATTTGAAGACCTAAGAAGAATTTCAGCTCTCCCATCATAGACATTTGATATTCTTCACTCATCATATAGGCAAATTCATCACTATAACGTTGGTCAGTACAGCCAAAGATGATATCATCAACATATATTTGGCATACAAACAATTCATCATCATATGATTTAGTGAAAAGAGTAGGGTCGAGTGAATCGGGTTTGAAGACTTTCTTCATGAGGAATTCCTTCAAAGTATAATACCACGCCCGAGGGGCTTGCTTGAGGCCATAGAGGGCCTTATTTAGTCTGAAGACTTTGTCAGGATGCTTAGGATCTTCAAAACCTGGGGGTTGAGCAACATATACTTCTTCCTCAAGCTTACCATTGAGGAATGCACTTTTCACATCCATTTGATATAAAGTGATATCATGATGGTTAGCATAAGCAAGTAATATGCGAATAGCTTCAAGTCTAGCAACAGGTGCAAAAGTTTCATAGAAATCAATTCCTTCAACCTGTGTGTAGCCTTGAGCTACAAGCCGTGCCTTATTCCTCACCACAAGGCCATTTTCATCTTGCTTGTTGCGGTAGATCCACTTTGTGCCAATGCTATTGTGTTTGCGAGGATCTGGACGATTGACCAGTTCCCAGACGTTGTTGAGCTCAAACTGATGTAATTCTTCTTGCATGGCCAGAATCCACTTAGGCTCCAGAAATGCTTCATCTACCTTAGTGGGCTCTGTGATAGAGACAAAAGCATAGTGCCCACAAAAGTTAGATAAATGTGAAGCTTTTGAGCGTGTGAGAGGACCTGGTGCTTCAATGTCATCGATGATCTTTTCAACTTGCACTTCTTTTGCAACGCGGGGATGAGTTGGTTGTCGTCAAGGAAGTTGATCAGTATTTTCTTCAGCACCATTTTCTTCAGCATTTTCTTTAGGTGCATTAGCTCAACGTTCTTCACATTCTGGAATGAATTCTTCAGCAGATTCTTTGGTAGGAATGACATCCTCAGTAGCCTTGAACTTGATAGTTTACTCAGGTGCTGGTTCATCTATCACAGAGGGTAGGTGCTCTCTTTGCGAGCCATTAGTTTCATCGAACCGCACATCTACAGTTTCAACAACCTTTTGAAGAATGTTGTTGAAGACTTTGTAGATGTGCGAGTCCTTTCCGTAACCAAGCATAAAACCTTCATGTGCTTTCGGTGCAAATTTAGCATTGTGATGAGGATCTCTAATCCGACATTTAGCACCGAAGACTTTGAAATAACTCGCATTGGGTTTCTTGTCAGTGAGGAGTTCATAGGCAGTCTTCTTGAAGAATTTGTGAAGATATACCCTGTTGATGATGTGGCACGCAGTATAGATTGCCTCAATCCAGAAGTGACGAGGCGTCTTGTACTGATCAAGCATAGTGCGAGCCATCTCAACAAGAGTTCTGTTCTTGCGCTCCACGACGCCATTCTGCTGTGGAGTGTAAGGAGCAGATAACTCATGAGTAATACCAAGTTCATCAAGATAGTCATCAAGACCAGAATTCTTGAACTCAGTTCCATTGTCACTTCTGATGTGCTTGATCTTCACACCAAAGTTGGTTGAAGCCCTCAAGGAAAATCGTTCGAAGACTTCCTGCACTTCATGTTTGTAAGTAACAATGTGTACCCATGTGTAACGAGAGTAATCATCAACAATAACAAGGCCATAGAGAGATGCGTCATTTGTGGCAGCTGAGTAATGGTTAGGACCAAAGAGGTCCATGTGAAGCAATTTGAATGGTCGAGTAGTGGTCATGATAGTCTTTGCTGGATGCTTAGCCTTGGTCATCTTTCCAGCTTCACAAGCTCCACACAGGTGATCCTTGAGGAATTCGACATTCTCAATGCCAATGACATGCTTCTTCTTCGCAAGCGTGTCAAATTCCTCATGCCTGCATGACCAAGTCGTCGATGCCATAGCCAACCTTCTGAAGCTTTTGCAAGTAGGCACACGGCTGGTTGCGGTCCTGTAGAGAAATCAACAATATACAAGTCTCCTCTCCTAAAGCCTTCGAAGACTTTGGAATTGTCAGCTTCCACAACCACAACACAACGATACTTGCCAAAGACAACTACCATATCAAGATCACAAAGCATTGAGACAGACATAAGATTGTATCCTAAGGACTCAACAAGCATGACTTTGTCCATGTGTCGGTCGTTTGTGATCGCAACCTTACCTAGACCCAATACCTGACTTTTGCCTTTGTCAGCGAAGATGATATGCTTCATATGCGATGGTGACAAAGGTGCATCCATCAATAGATTCTTGTCACCAGTCATGTGATTTGTACATCCACTATCGAGGACCCACTCAGTGGCTTTGGGTTGATCA
Organism: Triticum aestivum; assembly: GCF_018294505.1. NCBI lineage: Eukaryota > Viridiplantae > Streptophyta > Magnoliopsida > Poales > Poaceae > Triticum > Triticum aestivum. Next base: position 395,069,821 of record NC_057799.1, read on the forward strand.
TCCTGCAGATGAATTTGTGCAGCTTACGAACTTCATATACTTCATCAGTGAAGAATATGACATCACAATTCATCAGACGAACTTCATCAAGCAATGCAACAGTTAAAACAGTATGAGGACGTGAGAAATGAAAGTTCATTTCTTCATGATTAGCCTACGTCCTTTCAGGCACTCTTCAGGTCTCCAACAAATTCTTCAGACGTTCAAGCACGTATGGAGACCTGACCCTGCAGAAGAGATCAGTTCTTTTTCTTCACCACCCACATCTGAAGGGGTGGCAAAGAGTTCATCACTCTGCGAGCTCCATACGAGAAAGGTGGCATAGAAGCTAATCCATTTCGTTTCACATAAGAGAAGTTAGGGTAAGCATATGAATAAGCAGAGAAATTCTTCGAGGACTTATGAACATAATGATTAGAAGAATAATGCTCATATTCATAGCCCTTGGCTCTTCCCTGCGAAACAGAGTTGTTAGCACGATGATGTTCATATGAGGACTTTGATCCATGTGAGGAATTTGGTCCGTATGAGGACTTGGATCCATATGAAGATTTGGTCCATATGAAGAATTTGATCTGGGGTTCATATTCTTCACAGGTGGTGTCATGAGGACATTCACCTGAAGACTTTCAAGGCACTTTTTGGGAACCCAGATTTTCTTCATAGGAGAACCGTTCCTGCAGTTAGTGCCAACATATCTAGCAAATACTTCACCATTCTGATTTTTGAACAGTTTATAGTTGGAGTCAAATGACTCATCAGAAGAATGAGAAGATTCACATGTAAAGCCAGATAAATTAGATGGATCAACTAGAGGTCCCTTTGCAGCAACCCATGAAGTTTTGGGATACTGCTCAGGCTTCCAATATGTACCATCAGCATTAAGTTTCCTCTCAAAGGCAATACCCTCTTTCCTAGGGTTCCTGTTGAGGATCTGCTTTTTAAGCACATCACAAAGAGTCTGATGCCCTTTGAGGCTTTTGTACATGCCTGTCATGTACAATTCCATCAGCCCTGCATCGTTAGTGTTACTAGCAATGTCCTCAGATGAGGAATTAGTGATAGCAGAGACAGTTGAGGAATTTGTAACATTAGAAGCATTTGAACATTCAGGTGAAGAATTAGCAGATTCACGTTCAATGCATTTCAAACATGGAGGAACAAATTCTTCCTGAGCAGCGCTGATTTGTTGAGCAAGTAATGAATCGCGCTCCTTCTGAAGACCTTCATAACTCACTCTTAGCTTCTCAAGATCTTTCTTTCTTTGAAGAAATTCATAAGAAAGCTTCTCATGATTAGATAAGAGAGTGTTATGTTGATCTTGAAGGGTGTCATACTTAGTATGAAGTCTCCAAAGACTTTCAGCCAAAGCTTTTGACTGATCCATTTCTTCACCCAACATATCATCACTCTTACTAAGCATGTTATGAACTTTTTCCAAAGCTCTTTGTTGTTTAGCGGCAAGGGAAGCAAGTTTGACATAACCGGGTCCAAATTCATCATCAGATTCATCATCACTAGATTCTAACAGATAGCATTCAATTACCTTTTCACCATCTGCCATAAGGCATGGTGAGGAGGAGGATGATTCTGGTTCGAATGTCATCGTTTTGAGTGATTCCTTGAAATCCTCAAACCAGGGATCATGACAAGTTCGATGACCTTCATAGACGTCAGAGATGTGGTCCCAGATAAGCTTCGCATTGCAAAGATGCATAATGCGCCTGAATTCCTCTCTAGATAGGCAGGAACAGATGATATCCTTCGCCATGATGTCAAGTTGAGTGTACTTGCGAATATCATCAGCATCCGCCATCTTGCATAGATCAGTAAGACCAATCTCAGTGACGGTCCACAGCTTGCTGTTCATCGCCATGAGGCGCTTCCTCATCATGGCCTTCCACTTGGGATAATCATGACCGTCAAAGATGGGGCATGTCACTTTCTTCATACCTGCGGTCGACATAACTAAAACTCCAGGCGGTTAAACCAAAATCACACAGAACAAGGGAGTACCTTGCTCTGATACCAATTGAAAGTGCGTTATATCGACTAGAGGGGGGTTAATAGGCAATTTTTATGAATTCTTCACTGAGGAATTTGTGGGTGAGGAAATTCCTTAGCGAAGAACTACTTGCAGCGGAATAAGTACTCAAAAGTATGCATAGCAGAACACAAGCATCGTCATCATGATGAAATGAAGACGAGCACAGAGTACAGAAAGCGTAAACACAGGATAACACAGGATGAAGACAAACAGACTGAAGAAATTGAACTGAGGAAATTGAGAAAGTCTTCAGTCAAAGTCGTCAAACATAGATATGAATAGCACACAACACAGTAATGAGGAAATGAAAGAGTTGAGGAAATAGAACCAGTAGGCTTGGTGAAGACAATGATTTGGTAGACCAGTTCCAACTGCTGTCTCAGTTGTACGCTGGTTGGAGCGGATAGGTATTTAAACCTGAGGACACACAGCCCCGGACACACAGTCCTCACGGTATTCTCCTTGAACTAAGGTCACACAGACCTCGTCCAATCACTCGTGGTAAGTCTTCAGGTGACTTCCAAACCTTCACAAACTCGATCACTCGGCGATCCACAATTTCCTCTTGGATGCGCTAGACCATGACGCCTAACCGTGTGGAAGAAGCACAGTTTCAAAGGTAACAAGCTTCGGATCCATGCAGGATCAATCTCTTCAGTGATGCTCAATCACTTGGGGTTTGTAGGTGTTTTGGTTTGGGTTTTCCTCACTTGATGATTTTTGCTCAAAGTCCTCAGAGGATGGGATGCTCTCAAATGACAAGTGTTAGTTTCTCTCGGAGCAGCCAACCAGCTAGTGGTTGTAGGGGGCGACTATTTATAGCCTAGGGAGCAGCCCGTCATGATAAGACATAAATGCCCTTCAATGATATGACCGTTAGGTGGGTAGATATTTTGGGACAGCTGGCGCATAGCACAACAACGGTCGGAAATTTGAGTATCAAATTCCTCAGGGCTATCATGTTCCTCACTATGTAGGCAATTCGCACTGGCGAATTACTCAGTCAGAACAAATTCCTTAGAGACCAGAAGAACTTCGTCTCTGTCACTGAAGAATACGACTGAACTGTATGAGATTTCCAATGGCTTCACTCGAAGGGATTGGTAGGTGTAGGATTTTGAGTTGAGCATCACATGGAAATTTTTCCTTAGTATTTCCTCGACCCCCTTTAACAGTACGGTGTTTCCTATGACTCAAGAAAGAGAGAATGAAACTACGAACACAAAAGTCTTCATGCTTCATGTTCCTCAAATGAATACCAAGTCTTCAAGGTCACACCAATTTCTTCACTTTCAAAGTCTTCAGAAAGTCTTTCAGAAATCCAAAGTCTTCAGTCGAAGAACTTCATTTTTAGGGGTCGACTTTCTCTGTAAATATCAAACTCCTCATAGACTTATAGACCTGTGTACACTCATAAACACATTAGTCCCTTAACCTATAAGTCTTCAATACACCAAAATCACTAAGGGCCACTAGATGCACTTATAGCGTCGGCAGCACCGTGAGATCGAATCAAGAAGAAAATGCAGCGATTAGTGTACAACCTCTTTGGTGGCACCGATTAGGCCACAGCTTCATCCGAGGAAACGGTGATGATGATGTTCTTCCGGTGGTGCAGGTGAAGACGGCGGTGTGGGAATGGAGGTGGCGCGAAAGACAAGGGGAACGTCGGGGTAGCTCCTTGGAGGTGGAGGACGGGGTGGCTGAACCGGCGGGACGACCAGATAAACGACGGATCCTCATCCGGTACGGTGGATGAGGGACGTCGAGGTGTTGCTGTGGACAACGTCGTCGGGGAAGAGGCTCCGGATGGGTGGCGGACGGAGGAGGGTGTGGGGCTTCGTGGGTTTTCCCGGCCTCGGTGTACGAATGGGTGGGCGGATGGGATGGGAGTGGGGAACCATGGCTTAGGGACGTGTTTGTCCGAAATGTGGGGTAAGTTACGAAAGTACCCCCAACAATTGAGGCGGTTCTTTTGGTTCAGGGGTATCACGGGCATTTCGCGTGCCGGGATTTCATAGGAGGTGGGAGTTTTCGCGCGCGTTGTAACTTTGGAATAGCAAGGCGCGGGTTGAGATGGAGGGTGTTGTCGGAGCACAACGAGACAAAGATATATCTTAAATATTTGGGGCTAACAAGGCGCGGGTTGAAATTTCCGGACAAGCCTAACGTGTACTGTACCAAATCAATTCACACTACAAATGTCATTCAAAACTTTGAATTCATGTTATGTTCAGTTAAAATATTTCGCTACGTGTATAATGCATGCAACCTACTACTCAAATGAACGTTTTAGTGCATTCCAAACGTATATACTACCGCTTCAATATGAACTAAATTTGAATTCGTTTCTCTATTTGAATAATATCTACAATAATGATTGTTGTGAAGTCAAAGCATTTGAATTTGTTTCTCTGTTTTAGTAGATCTACAATCATCATTATTGTCAAGTTAAACCATCGTTTGTGTATTATCTTCACAGCACACCACATGATTAGTCTCGAGTTACATATGAACTATGTGTACTATATGAACTCGAACTCGATTTTTTGAATCCACTTTATGTTGATTTCAAATCACAGTACATTTCAAGCTCTAGCTAGATCTTCATAATCTAAACCATGTCTCATATGTATAATGTGTTTATCACATTATGTATGGTGCCCCGCCCCCTACGCCTACAAGTATTTAGATGTGAGTTGCAAACACCACACATTACCACAAATTCAAAGAAAATGTGAGAATGTTCGATATATAGTATTGTTTAGATTGTTCGATATTTAGTTGTAAGCTGCAAACACCACACATTATCACAAATTCAAATAAAATGTGAGATTGTTCGATGTATATATAGTATGGTTTAGATTGTTCGACATTTAGCTGTGAGTTGCAAACGCCATGCATTATCACATTATGGTATAACAAGTGCAAAACCACAACACACGTATCACCGCTATATTCATGCATGCATATGTTTAAAACACTATGATCTCCTATTCAAATATATGAATCCACTTTCATATCAAATTATGATCTTTGTTAGTCTCTTACACCCACACAATTTTCTAACCTTTGTAGCTACCACTAACTTTCTCTCGTGCATGCACACGCCCTCCTCGCCCTCCCCCTCCCTCAGCATTCTATCCATCACGCACATCCATTTTTTTCTTTAGGTCGTTCTCCCACAGTCTCCACAACTTTTTTCTGACACACACCGAACGATAAACCTCTCCAGCGATGTCTGCCTACAACATACACACGCACCTTCAATCTCCTCCTTTACGTGTCCTTGCCTCGTGTCTCTCTTACGGCCCCACACACGTGTAAACTCTCGCCCCTCTTTTCATCGATCTCACAACCGCACAATCCTTCCCCTATCTAGCTAGTAGCTGGGCCTCTCGCACCACCTCCTAGCTCCATTCTCTCTGTCTATCCGTCTTGCCGGGCCTTATTTGCCTCTAACAAATGGACGTACACGGACCGATCTCCCGCTATACATATAGCTAGCTAGGTCCTTATAACTCGTTTTCCCCCACGCGTCGATCAATCCACCTCATTAGTTATGTCTCTCCCTTCCTCCGACAAACAACGATTGATCTACCGATCTAGTTAGGTTTGCTTACCAAACACATGGATCCCCTTCATCATCCATGGATGCGTCCCGACAGATCTATCACGCACAGGCACACACAGAAACACATCCCCACTCTTATTGATAATATTGCTGTTCCACCCTCAGTTTGTCTAGTAGGCCTCTCCCACCATCTTCGAGAAGCAACTCCATCACCCATCCAGCACTCTACCCCTCTCCCTCCCTCCCTCTCTCTCCTCTCTCTCTCTCTGTCCCATCCTATTTTCCGTCCTTCAGTTATGTATGGATGTCGACCGATCTCCCTCAAGACATAGCTGGGTCTCTCCTTCTCAACACATATACGAGTCGTTCTACCTCTATAGTGAGGCCTCTGCCTACCCCTCCCCCACCCCCTCCCACACACACACATCGATACATCGAGCGCTCTAGTCATGTCTCCCTGCCACACACAAACTTGACCTGTGCCCTTTGACGTTCCGGTAGGTCAGTCGCCCTATATCTTTGACTTGCACACACACATAATTTTGATGGCTCTCTTCATCGATCTCGCACCCACCCACTTGATCCTCTCTTCGACTCTATCAATATCTATGACCCCTCCCTCTCTTCTCGTGGATCGCCCGACCCTCTATATATGATATGGATAGGCCTCCATTTCATAGACGACATTGCATGCAAAATTTTGATTGAGATGTCATCGGCACATATTCCCACAAATACATTCACGAAATCACCCCCCAAACAAAAAACACTCACGAACGCACAAGCCATTTGTCTAGGTTTGTATCTCTCACACACACCCACATAGGTGGGGGACGTGCACGAAGAGAAGAGGTGCACACACAGTGTCGGTGTGGAACGACATCTATGGGATCACAAGAATCCCTACTACGGTTGCCGGGGCGCAGGGTTGTGAGAAGAGCAGGATTAGTAACCAGCACAAGGATCGTTTACCCAGGTTCGGGCCGCGAGGATGCGTAAAACCCTAGTCCTGCTTTGGTGGGTGTATTTCAGAGAGTTCTTGAGCTCTCGAACTAGCTGTGGTGAGTGTGTGGTTCGAAAGAGCCGAATCCCTTCTCCAGTATGCCATGGGCCTCCTTTTATAGTCGAAAGGGGCTGCCATAGTGGCACACAGGAGGTGGAAAGGCGCACAGTGCTATGAGCTTATCGCTCGTATTACAGGACAAGACACATTTAATGCGCAGCTTAGGTGTCCCCTTGCTTTATCGGGGATGGGGGCGAGGCCCGTCCCGTCCGTCGCCGCTCCTCCTTGCTTTGACACGCGACCTGGCTAGCGACGCATGCGGCGCCATGGAGGCAGGCAGGCAGCTGAGGTGGCGCGGTGGTGGAGCCTCCACAAAGATCTACATGCCGCCACGCAGGCGCTTGATGAGTTGGCCTGGGAGCTGCATGTTGCCACGCAGGTGCCTGCCCAGCTAGTTGGGCTGGCAGCTGCATGTGAACGGTGGAGACTTGGTTGGTGCGGGCCTGGTAGTGGCCCTGCTGGCGTCCTCGGTGAGGGCCTTGCCAGGTGGCCCGGCAAGGGTCTTGTCGTGGCGCGCTATCATCCTCGGCAAGGATCCTGCCGGGGGTCTGGTGGCCTTCCTCGGCAAGGATCCTGCCGAGGATTGTCGTCTTCTAATCCTCATCTGATCTTGAGTGTTCCTTGTCTTCACAAAGATTTGCATGCCACCATGGAGGTGCCTCCCGAGCCCTGGCCCAACATGATGTTGGAGACCATGGGCTCAAGGGTGGCTCGCTCTATTGGTGTGGGGCGAGCTGCCCCGACAAGGGTCTTGCTGGGGCTACTGAGGCTGCCCCGGCAAGGGTCTTGCCAGGGGAACCTGCTTCGTCCCTCTGCTCTTTGTGGTCTTGGCCTTGGCGTTGCTCTGGTTATCTTGGGCTTCGGTCTTACCTTGGCTCACCTCCCCTGTTCTGCTTGGTGTGACCGTGGGCGCAGCTCCGACTGCCCGTGCACAGGTAAAGGGGTACAGAAGTGCGCCCCTCCTTTTGTACACCGACAGGAGCCCCCGGGCCTGGGCCACACATAAGCATGACACGTTGTTGGGCCAGGCCCAAAAGGGTGCGCGGGCAGGCGGGGCGGTTTTTACCGCGGTAAAACTTTTTGCGCGCTGCGCTTCCCACGACCCGCACGCGGCGCAGCGTGGCGTGGAGGGGTGCGCGTGACGTGGGTGGCATGGGTGGGGCGGTTCCTGCACACATGCGTCACATCGCAGTAAATGGGCAGCTCGCGCCTGTTGCGGAAGAACGAGGCCCTCAACTTCATGGATCACATGGAGGGCGAGAACCGCTGGCTCGATCGCCTTGCCACCATTGCCAACTAGGCTGCCGCGCAGCTGGCCACCATGGGGATGCCGGACGTGAGGTATGCCCTGGAGTGGAGCGTGAGCGCCAACTGCAGCCTGACCCTGTTCTTTGAGAAGGTCGTCGGCGCTTTGGAGCGGCTTCACGCCAACCGGGCGGCCTCGCTGGCCGACGAGGCCCGGAGGCTTTGCCAGGGCGCCATGACCAAGGTTCTCACCAAGGTGGCATACTGGTACCCCGACCTCGACTTCGACGTCGCGCTGGAGAGCTTGCCGGAGGATACTGACCTCACGCCGCTCAGGGAGCGCATCAAGCCCATCATCAACCGCATCGGCGGAATTCAAAGGGTAGAGGGCCAGCGCCGGGATTAGGCACCCTGTTTCTTGTCACCGCTGCAGGCTCACAACCAAGACAATCGCTATCTCTAGTTAGAACCACAACAACAATTCGATGTAATATAACTCTGCAGCACTTTTAGTATCATGCATGTTATTTTCCTGTTCGACTTTCCTTTGTATGTCCACCCTACGTTAACTGGGTAGGTTTGCCGGCGCGTAAACCAAGGGCGGAATCTTGGGGACGGGTCCCCAGTGGCCTGCCAGGTGTGCTTGCTGCCGGGCTAACCACCTTACCGCCCTTAGCGCGGCCGCCCGAACTGTTGAGTTTGACTCGAGTCAGAGTCGGGAGCGTTGCCAAGTGCGGAAGGCTACCCCGCCACTCTCGACACGGCCGCTTTGAGCTGTTGAGCGGACTCAAAACAGAACAAGGGCGTTGCCAATTGCGGGAGGGCCCCTTTGCATGCAGGTTTCTCATACATAGGCAAGATCTCCGAGGACGATAACCTTATATATAAAAGGAAATAACTCAAAGCTCTGAATGACTTAGCTTCTCTGTTGCCGCACTGGCGTCCTTCACGTTCGCAGGCGGCGCCCCTTTCTCCTGGCCGCTCCTTCTTGGGAGCTATGGCAATGAAGAAAATGCTAGGCTAGCTACTAGACCAGATTCTCACAATTGCGCCCCCTACCTGGCGCGCCAAATATGTCGGTGTGGAATGACACCTATGGGGTCACAAGAATCCCTACTACGGTTGCCGGGGCGCGGGGTTGTGAGAAGAGCAGGATTAGTAACCAGCACGAGGATCGTTTACCCAGGTTCGGGCCGCGAGGATGCGTAAAACCCTAGTCCTGCTTTGGTGGGTGTATTTCAGAGAGTTCTTGAGCTCTCGAACTAGCTGTGGTGAGTGTGTGGTTCGAAAGAGCCGAATCCCTTCTCCAGTATGCCATGGGCCTCCTTTTATAGTCGAAAGGGGCTGCCGCAGTGGCACACAGGAGGTGGAAAGGCGCACAGTGCTATGAGCTTATCGCTCGTATTACAGGACAAGATGCATTTAATGCGCAGCTTAGGTGTCCCCTTGCTTTATCGGGGACGGGGGCGAGGCCCGTCCCGTCCATTGCTGCTCCTCCTTGCTTCGACATGCGCCCTGGCTAGCGACGCATGCGGCGCCATGGAGGCAGGCAGGCAGCTGAGGTGGCGCGGTGGTGGAGCCTCCATGAAGATCTGCATGCTGCCACGCAGGCGCTTGATGAGTTGGCCTGGGAGCTGCATGTTGCCACGCAGGTGCCCGCCCAGCTGGTTGGGCTGGCAGCTGCATGTGAACGGCGGAGACTTGGTTGGTGCGGGCCTGGTAGTGGCCCTTCTGGCATCCTCTGTGAGGGCCTTGCCGATTGGCCCGACAAGGGTCTTGTCGTGGCGCGTTGTCGTCCTCGGCAAGGATCTTGCTGGGGGTCTGGTGGCCTTCCTCGTCAAGGATCCTGCCGAGGATCGTCGTCTTCTAATCCTCATCTGATCTTGAGTGTTCCTTGTCTTCACAAAGATCTGCATGCCACCATGGAGGTGCCTCCCGAGCCCTGGCCCAACGTGATGTTGGAGACCATGGGCTCAAGGGTGGCTCGCTCTGTTGGTGTGGGGCGAGCTGCCCCGGCAAGGGTCCTGCCGGGGGAACCTGCTTCGTCCCTCTGCTCTTTGTGGTCTTGGCCTTGGCGTTGCTCTGGTTATCTTGGGCTTCGGTCTTACCATGGCTCACCTCTCCTGTTCTGCTTGGTGTGACCGTGGGCGCGGCTCCGACTGCCCGTGCACAGGTAAAGGGGTACAAAAGTGCGCCCCTCCTTTTGTACATCGACACACAGCGCACGTACTCCCGTATCTTTCCCAACCACACCCGCACGGGTACAAAGTGGAGCTCATTTATGTACGAAAAGGCAGCCCACGTGGTAATTTGACACGTGTACTGGTTGTCCACTTGATGGAGGGAGGATCGTCAACCACGTGTGAACAAACAAATTGCAACTTGACACATTATGTTAAAAAAGAGGCAAACCATGTGGGGCCTACCTTAGAGGCAAGGCTCTATACTCTGGAGTACTTTTGATGTGTCCCGTCAACTCGCAGAACGAGGAGAAGCTTGCTTAGGACACCGTATCCCCCGCCCACGGGCGCGGTGGCTCGCAGGATGAGGTGAAGCTTGCTTACTAGTAGTAGTACTATACGCCTTACGCCCGCTCCCTCGCCCACGCGCACGGTGGCTTGCAGGACGAGGATAAAATTTTACTACTCCCTTCGTTTACTCCTCGTCCCTACTACCTTGGTTAGAGAGATTATCATATTGTTTGGAATATATATGTCCTTTAGTAGATTTCAATATGAACTACTAGTACATACTCCAAACACTGATGTATATAGACGTATTTTAGAGTGTAGATTCACTCATTTTGCTCCGTATGTAGTCCATATTGAGGCCCTGTTTGGTTCATAAGTCCTAGGACTTTTTCTAGTCCCAACTAAAAAGTCCCTACTCCTTAAAAAGTCCCTCCCTGTTTGTTTTCAGGGACTAAAAAGTCCCTAGTCCCTCCCTAGAGGTTATTGAATGACCATGTTACCCCCAGTATACAAAAAAATAACAACCAAACAACACCATGGGGCGGCGGGGCAATGGGTGCAGGGAGGGGCATTGTTGGAAAAGTCCCAAAAAATACTCTCCTTGAGAGTCTTCTTCATTAAGTCCCAAAAAGCAAGTTTTAGTCCCTAGTAGTCCCTCCTGTTTGGTTAAGAGTCTCTAAGAGGGACTTTTTCTAGTCCCTACACTAAAAAGTCCCTGGAAACAAACACCCCCTGCATAAAGTTGAGACACTTATTTTGGAATGAAGGGAGTACATATTTGCTATGATATTTTTGAGGAACCGATATTTTCTATGATCTGTCAATCATTGAGATGCAATAGCATGCATGTTAGTCTCCTTTGTATTTGATGAAATGTTGCAACGGGCAACCTTGGACGCAAGATACATGTAACAGAAGCTGGAAGCTTCATAGCATTGTACTATCTCGCTGATAAATTACAGTACGTACTATACAAGTACTTCCTCTGTTCCTAAATATAAGTCTTTGTAGAGATTTCTACATGAACCACATACGGATGTATATAGATGCATTCTAAGTGTAGATTCATTCATTTTGTTCCATATATAGTCCACCTAGTGGAATCTCTACAAATACTTATATTTAGGAACGGAGGGAGTGCTATGTAAAGAGTTAGGTGTTGCACGGTGTCCAGAAAATATGGTGATAGTGTGAAGTGGGCCATGTAATCACCGAGCCTGCGTGTTTTCACTGCTCTTGCACTCCTCCGCCGTAAGAATGGAGAAAATTGTAATCTAGTATTACCTCCTTTCGCCGAAAGCGTGGGACATCCAGCAGTCCTACCACCTCAGTAATAATGACCAATGAGCCGTCAAATCACATAGACCCAGCAGTAAGTTGGACGGACGAAGCAACCATCACTCTTGAATCCGCTTCTCCCTTCAACGTAGGCGCCAGTGAGAGGTCGCGTCCGCTCTGCCCGGGCATGAATGCGGCACCGATTCTTTGGAGCGGCGCTGACCGTTTCGGGGGGGAAGCGCGCGCAGGCGATGGAGGGGCTTTGGGTGGGCCAGGCTGGTCAGGAGCGGGCGTGACAGCTGTCCGCCTGTCCCTATCGGACGCCCGGAAACGAGAGGATGCACCGACTCTCGCGGCTAAAATCGTACACTACACACCATCTCTCTGTAGGAGTTGGTCGATCTGTCGCTCTCTCTAACACACACATGCTGTTAAACACACACACACACACACACACACACACACACACACAGGTTCATAGAATAGGAAAATCGTGCGAGTGCGAAGCCACAGGAAGTGAGATACAAATGGAGTACGTACAAGAAGAGAAGAGGTGACGAATATTCCATCAAACCTGGACTGAGGAGTAGTACTCCCTCCGTCTAGGTGTTAAGTCATCCTACAGAAATCAGATATTCCCAAAATGTTTAGGCGTCGTCCATTAACTTCTCGTCTCAATCCCCTCCTGGCCTCGTTGCTAGCGAGCGTTGTTTCTTAGGGAACGTTTGGATCCTTAGCAAGATCAGCTTATAGCATAGCCGGGCAAGGTTAGGCGTTTGGAACTGTTAAAATATGTTAGCTTTTGTGGGCCAGCTAGCTTGGGTGGGCTAGAAAAACCTTGCTAGCTTAGGAGAGCCAGATCGGCTCGCTTCCGACGGCAAACTTCGCTTAGTAGTAACATAGACTAGTAACATATGCATGTTGCTAGTCCAAGTTACTCACCACTATGACCAGCCTAAACAATGTAACCAAACACTCCTTACTCTGCCTTGTTATCTCACCCGGAAACCCAATGCATGAAGCGCAACTACGCGTTGATCAGTCAAGAAATCAAAGTCGGCTTGCATGCGAGTTAATACGTGGCCCTGCATGGTAGCTAAAACGACATCTCTTAGTTGTTTGGACTAATTGGTGCGTTTAGAGACAGAAATTAGGGCTTTGATTGGAGGAATGATCGGTCAAGTTTCTCCTTCTCCAATCTGCTTGCACCTTGGTCCCGCTGCACCTTCTAACGTGACTTATTACACCTAGACGGAGGGAGTCGTATGAGATACGGTGGCACACTGACTTAGGTCGAATACAAGTGCCCAAAATTGTGTGCATGTTATAATAAGGATTCACTTAAAATAGTATGTGAGCGAACAGAGGGATCAATTGGACAGTGTTCCCAAGCAGTAGTGAGATGTGTGAGGTAAGATACACCGCTGGCGCTTTTAACTTTTCTTATTAATTTGTTTGTTTCACCCTCTGACTGGTGGGACCCAACGTACTACGTGGAGAGAGGTAAGGTGACTTAGGCTGCATTATTTCTGCACCACTGTGGATAGTCTTACCACCAAAGCCACATGACATGATTATGATTTAAATCCCAATGACTCCCACACAGACAAAAAAAACATGGCATGCTTGTCACACGAATGCAGGAATGTATAAAAGGTTATTTTCCTCTCGTTGAACATAATGGGAGGGTTGTGTAGCTGGTTAGCCTGTTCGCTCATCAAACTTGAGGTCTCGGGTTCGATAACTACACTTGAGCATAATTCGTGCCAGGAGGATTCTTTGACTGGTCAAATGGATGGATACGGAGCTATACGATCTCATAGTGACCGTATAATCACCTCATCACGTATAAGTTGCAGCCTCAGCGCTTGTTTTCTAGGGTTTGCACTCTTCACACTCTCTCCAGTATATATATACACGCTGGAGCCTCAACGCTTGTAGTTGCTCTCTTCATACTCTCTCACCCTCTCCTGATCTAAACAAGACTTCATTGGCCTCTCTCTCCCCTCACTGCTCGTCTGCTTGTAGTTTCTCTCTTCACACTCTCTCACCCTCTCCAGATCTAAACAAGACTTTGTTGGCCTCTCTCTCTCCCCTCACTGCTGGTCAAAGAGCCGGCAGGATCCGTCCACCGGGAAGGGAAGGAGGCTTAACGCTGTCACCGTCGGCGAGGGAGGGAATCCACTACCGGCGCAGCTGTTCACTTTCACCCAGCGGCGGCGTGGGAGGGCCTCCGACCCCTTCTTCTTCGCCGCCGTACGTAGTGTGGGTCTAACGGCCTTCGGTCGCCCACCGAACCACACCCCAAGAACCTTAAGGTATAATTTACTTATTCCACATGCATTGCTCTAGTTGCATGTGGGCTTTTTCCGCTTCTGCACTTGAATCTAGGTGTTGGATCAAACAGGAAAGTAGTGGGAAAAGTTGTATACCATGAATCTAGGACGTGGTTCAAAGAGGAAAGGAATGGGGGAAAGTAGTGGGAAAAGTTGCATAGCATGAATCTAGGGTGTGGTTCAAAAAGGAAAGGAAGGGGAAAAGTAGTGGGGAAAGTTGTATCGCATGAATCTAAGACGTGGTTCAAGGAGGACAGGAATGGGGGAAAGTAGTGGGGAAAGCTGTATAGCAGAAATCTAGGATGTGGTTCAAAGAGGAAAGGAAGTGGGGAAAGTACTAGTACAGACTGGCTATCCAGCACCTACGTTGGTCGAGAAGGGAAAACAATGACAAACACAGTACGCACATCTATAACGAACTGATCTTTTGTTTTGGGGGACAAGGCTGTAGAGTTTGAGCAGGACTAGATTTGCTGCACTCACATAGGGAAAGGTGTCTAAAAATAACAAAACTGGGACCAACACAAATATTCTCCTTGGTTGTTTGTTCTTTGTTGCAACAGACTGTGCATCACCCCAGTACATCGGTAGATGCACATGGTGCTGGTGCGCCCACTGTCCCATGCAACTCTTTAGCTGTTGTTAATCTAAGGCCCTGTGTGGTTAAAAACTCCCTAGTCCCTACCTTCTTAGTTCCAGGGACTAAACTTGGACTAGTGGTTATTAAATGACATGCTAAAAGACCATGTTACCCCTAGTAATGAACTAATAGAGACAAGGTGCGATGCGTGGCAGGGGTAACTGTTGGAAAAAGTCCCAAAAAGACTCTACCTCGGGGTCTTCTTTCTTTAGTCCCAAATGCCCACTTTTAGTCCCTAAAAGTCCCTCCTGTTTGGTTTATATGGGACTGACACGGAGTTTTTTAGTCCCTCCACCAAAATGTCCCTGTAAACAAACACCCTCTAATAATGCCGCTGGAAAATTGATGCAATGCCACAGTTAAAAGCAAATTACATGTTTAACGAATTTTATTGTTAATATAATCTCTCTGTTAATATAAATCAATGCCACCGTTTGAGAAATGCTACTGTCTTGCTTTCTTTCCCATTTAGATAAGGTAGATGCTTCTTTTTGTTGGCTTCTGTGTCATCCACCGTTATTGACCACTAGTTGTTTCCTTTGCACCTCTGTGTAAACAGGGTTATCTACTTCACCTCGTTGCCATTGTGACCTTTTGTTGCACTGCACAAAACACTTTTGTTTTAAGAGTGTTTTGTGCAGTTCAACCAAAATGTCACACCGACAACGTTGCTTGATTGCTTGATCTTAGTGGAACTGCACAAGAGGAGATCTTACTTCCTATCCGTGTTGGCAAATTTGGTTCAGATCTTCTTCTTGTGAGTTGTTTGAATTCCGCGTCATGAGAGGTCAGTACTAGCCTTCTTTCACATGATTCTGCAGTGTGCTTTCATATGTTGTGCTACTTGTACGGTAATGTTGCTTGATTTTAGTGAACTGCACAAATGGAGACAAGACTTCCAATCTGTATGTGCACCGTAATATCCCATTGAGGTAAGATAAGGATATTTCACAACTGTTGGCCTGTATTTTGCCACTTTCATCAGAAAATTAATGTCATTGTTTAGTGCTATACTTGTGCAACCTAATTGACATGCCAAATCTTACATTGAAGGCGAAGCTTGTCTGTTATTGAACCAAGTGATGAAGGGGAAGAACAAGCGGAAGAAAAACAAAAATCAACTCCCGGTGCTGTAATGAAGCACTGGAACTGTGATGACACAAGTAATGATATAGTTTTGCATCTTAATTTATTGCTATGGCTGGAACGAGCAATTGTTTTGCCACTGATTTGATGCCACTCTTAATGTAATACGTAATTATCTCTACTTGTGCAAACAGGGATCTTCTTTGAAGATACCATATATTTTAGTGGAACTGCACAAGAAGATGTTGGAAACATTAAACTAATCGAGGAGTA
This sequence comes from Triticum aestivum, assembly GCF_018294505.1. Lineage (NCBI taxonomy): Eukaryota > Viridiplantae > Streptophyta > Magnoliopsida > Poales > Poaceae > Triticum > Triticum aestivum. The sequence continues at coordinate 395,085,834 of NC_057799.1, forward strand.
TATAGTAAGCATGGCCACCACAGTAGATAGCAACAGATGGTTCTGAAGAAGTGCTTCATCTGTATGCTCTACACAATAAGCCTCCTAACAAAGGTTGGTACCCACCCACTGATTTCATCCATATGATTGAGCTTTGTCATCTCTATTGGTGTTGTGCTACTGTTTAGATACTGTCATCAGAAAGTGGTATTGTCCTTGAGAAGTGCTTCATCTGTGCTGTTTTAAATATTTCCTTTCCTTTTTTCCGAGCAAACAGGGATGCTAGCATTTAGTTGTCCTCTTGTCTTTGCACAACAGGATCATCCTCCTCTGAAGAAGAATATGGAGTATGTGAAGTGACTAGTTCCCATTATGCCAGGATGAAGAAGCCCTGTCTATCTTCTCATCAGAAGGATCAGTTGAAGGATGGTTACATTACTCCCCACAAGACCAAACTAACTTCAGCTCAGAAGGACCGACAAATCTCCATTTTCATGCTGTGATGAGCGAGTACAATGTTGTTCTAGGATTCTTTCCAGTGAGATCCAGTGTCCTCTACATGGACCATGTAGGTGCCTGTTTGAACTGTCAATTCATAGTACAATTTGCTTTATACTAATCACTTTTTTTGTATTTCTGCAAACAGGGGTGCTCAGCTTGATTCCAATGGGAACTGCACAAAATGTTCATGAATACATCGAATCATTCATTTCCACCACAAGAAAGGAGTTCAAGGCGTTGCAACATATAAGGGCGAAATCATACAAGCTACGCGCGAATTTGGTTGATTTTGGTGGAACTGCACAAAAAGAACAGCTGGTTTATTTAGCACGAGGTGCCATGTCAATGTCAGAACTGATGGCAAACCCTGCCCATTCCACAATCGTAGGTATTTGATATTTTGGAATGGGAAAACCTTGTCAAATTTTGCTCATTTATTTTAGCAAGAAGACATGCGTTTGATATTTTCGAATGGGACGCCCTTTGCTGTCAGCAGCGTCGATCCATTTTTTATTTATTCTTTAGTTGTGAAGTAAATATTGGCTCTGGCATGTGAATCGCTGAGATGCATAATCATCGATTGTTTTGAATGTTCTCTATGAATTGCCAGGCCTGTGTGTTTGATTGCAATGTACAACAATGCTAAAAAGCTGCTCAAACTCTTTGTACTCCTTCTGTTCCTTTTTACTTCGCACATTGTGAAAGTGCATACTTTTTTCTATAAGATTGGTCAAAGTAGAGATACTTTGACTGCAGACAAAACTTGTATGCAGACTAGAAAGGACCGGAGGGAGTACATGTGAAACTGCTGCAAACGAGGTGATCACCCTGGGAATAATGCTAGTACGTATTGTTTTCATGTTCATCCAATGCCAGTGATACAAGAATTCAAACTAATAGAAATAAATTCATTCATACACGGTCGGATTTCATATAAACATGCCGGATTTCATTACATTTCATACATTCTTCAACTAAAAAGGGGTGCGCTGGAGGTATAACTAATTAACCGAAGCTACCCACCTGTGTCCGGCTAAGCCGAACAGAAGCTTCAATGACTTAACTGCAGGTGCAGTTGCGTAACTGACATGTGGCCCAGATGCCTGTTGGGCCCACGTGTCAGTCAGCCAACTGCACCAGCAGTTAAGTAGAAGCAGCGTCCTTCTCCAACATAGCTCTCCGACTCCACGTCGCCGCCAAGAAGCTAACCGGCCGTCAGTGGTCAACCTGCCTAGCCTGGCTTCAACCGGAGGGTAGCAGTCGTGGCCTTACTTGGACCCGAGCGGCGGCGACCTACCATGTTCCTCTTCCTTGTTTTCTGTGTGGCGCGGCCTCGCTGGCAGCGGGGCGGGACCTCGGCAGAGCCGGCGATGTCCTCTGTCTCGTTGCCAGTGGGCGGCGCCTCGTCGGAGCGGGGGAAATCCTCCCCCTCATTGCCGGCAGGGTGGGGCCTCGGCAGAGCCGGCGGTGTCCTCTGCCTTGTTGTTGGCGCCGCGGGGCCTCGGTGGAGCAGGGCCTCGTCGACGCCAGTGGAGCGGGGACTCATCGGAGCCGGCATTGTCCTCTGCCTCGTCCTTGGTCTCGCCAAACAACGCCTCGCCCGCTTCATCGCCCTCTTTGTAGGCGGCCGCAGCCTCTGCCACCCGCATGCGGTACCGCCAGCGCTCGAGGCGGGCCTCGCGGGCAGAGCGGTACGAGTCGTGAAGCGCCGCCCGCTCCGCGCCGATCTGTTCCTCTGCCTGCAGGTGCTCCTGGAGGAGATGGTGGTTGTAGGCGGCATCGGCCCGCGCCTCCCGGAACTTCTCCTCATGCTTCTGCCTCACAGTGTCCATATATTGGGCATGGGCCTCGCCGATGGTCATGGTGCAATGCACCGGCGAGGATGGCGCGGAGGAGGGTGTTGGCTCCGGATCATCGACTACCATGTTCTCCATTGGGACGTCGTCGTCCTCCAGCTGCCTGCTGGCCAGCCAGTCGGCAGCAATGGCTGCCATCTCCTTGTGGTCCGTCGTCCGCCTATCCTGAAGAGCGCTGGAGCGCGAGGTGGGCAGTAGTGGTGTGGACAGGAGAAAGGGAACAGATGCGCATGACTGCGACTATGGCCGGTGCAGCAGTTTATATAGCAATGGTGGGCGGCGGAGGGACGGACGTGTGGCGCCGGAGTAGCCGCCTTGGCAACCGCGTATCATTAATGTGGGCAGCAGAAGGACAGACGAATGGCACTTGTGTCGTTTGAAGGCGGAGCAATCGCCTGCACCGGGAAGCGGGGCGGGCGGCACTGACCCTTTCGGGCGGAAAGCACGCGCGGTCGAGGGAGGCGGTCTGGGTGGGCCAGGGCAGTCAGATTCGTGCTTGGCAGCAGGTCGGTCCAGCAGCCGGACATGCTGGCTCGCCAGCTAGCTCGCCGAGCTGAGTGACGATAATTAGACGATGGACGTAGCTTCTGACCAGGAGCCGGCCCCACTGTCCAAGCCGGTTCATGCCGTGTTCACCATAGAGCAGGTGCGGCCGCACTTCGACGCCCTAATGGCGAAAGATCTACCAGTGCAGGAGGACCTGTGCTGCAACCTCCGTCTCCTCAACGAGCACCGGTGAACAAGCGAATGACTATGCCGTCGCGGACATGTGGCCCTATGATCCTGGCTTCCCGAATGAGCAGCGGGCGCTGTGTCAGATCATCCGTAGGGCCCGCGAGGCCCTCTCCGTCGTCCTTCGAGTTGTTGCGCTCGCTATGGCGCCGCCGTCTCGCGTTGTCAACATGGTCAACAGACATGAGGATGAGGAGATGACTTCACTTGGAGAGGATGACAGTGGGGGCGCACCAGGGCCATAGCCGCACGTACGCAAACGCCTCCTTATTAGTATATAAATCTATAATTTTTTTTGCTTCCTCCTGGTTTCCTGACATCACGGTCCCACACCATTGTCAACCTATGTAGTCAATAAACGAGAGAATTGCACAAGAAGCGGCCGACAGCTGGGACCAAGCAGCTCGAGCAGTATTTGTGTTTTGAGGTGTGAGCACTGCAGAGTTTTCTTGAGCGATGTTTAGCCCAGATATTAATTTTTCTCCTCTGAACAACAACGAAAACATCGCTGCAGGTATTAACTGGGTGGGCTGTGGCCCGTCTAGCCCAGGCCAGATATCCAGCCCAGATATTAATTTTTTCAAGCTGAAAATGGCTAGCCCAGCTATACTTTTTTTAGGAATACCCAGGCAAGGTCAAGTTGTTATTCTCCGCCCCGCTGGGCTGCAAATCTTTCCTAGGAGGGATGCATTAGGCTTAACAAGAAAATGGGCTTTAAGAAATAATAAATGGGATGTAATTATAAAAACTGGGCAGTAACTATAAAAAATGCACCAAACACGTAATTACTTTATAAAATATTATTTTTGGATATTGAAAATTTTAATTTCATTAATTGTTGCGAGCGCAATGTTTCATTGGATTTTTACGTAATATAAATTTATATTGAAATTGTATTTAATCTGACTAGAAATTTTGGGATAAAAATATTTCGGATCCCATCAAAATGTGGGAAATTTTATTGAATTCTGTTTTGAACGGTTGGTTGAAATGGGTTGTACTTTTAACAAACTGTAAATGGGCTGTAGTAAATTCCATTAGAATTCAAAAATTGGCTGCACATTCTTACAAATCTCAAATGGGCTATAAGTTCTCTGCCACACACTTGTGGCCTTACTAAGTTGACGCGTCCCCTAAAAAAAAGAGTTGACGCGTATGCAAGGCTTTGTCAACTTATAGTCAACACACGGTTCTAGCAGCAGTGGCCGTTGGATGTCCATCCAACGGATGCCGTGCTTCTTCTTCAATCTCGGATATTCTAGCTTCACCCGCCCAAAAAATGATTCCTCCCCCTGACATCTGGGGCGCACCGTTTCGGAAGCTGACCTGTGGGCCTACTAAGTTGACGCGTACCAAGGGCTTTGTCAACTTAGTCAATATAAACGATTCTAGCTGCAGTGACCGTACGATGTCCATCCAACGGCCGTCGTGCTTCTTCAACCTCTGGTCTTCTTGCTCCAGCCGCCCAAAGCAGCGCCGGTCGTGCCGCCTGCTCCTGCCTCCCGTGGCCGGCTGTGCTGCCGCGCAGGCCTCACCGCCCCCTACTACTCCCACCGCTGGCCAGGGCATCCCTCTACTCACCCACACCCCCTGTTATTCCGCGATGACGGCAGCCTCACACCGCAGCCGAACCAGTGAACCCTCGTACTCCTCTCCGCGTGGGCATCCACTGCCGCGTCTTCCCCGGCTCCGCGTCGTCCCCTTCCTAGGCCTCGCGGTCGTCCACTGCCCTGGTGCTCTCGGCGCGGCGTGGTCAACGTGGTCAAGGAATGACTTCCATCGGAAGAGTACCGTACGTGGAGAGGCCGACAGCTGGGTCCACGGCAGCCGCAAGGAAGTGCCTCCTTATTACGTGGAAAATAATTATTCCTCCACCTGACAGCAGGGACCCACCGGACGGGCCACCGTATTTGGCGAAAAAATGTTTCCCCCCTGACTGCTGGGACCCACCGAACAGGCCACCGTATTTCGCGAAAAAATGTTCCCCCCGCTGTCAGCTCGGACCCACCGGAAGTGCCTCCTTATTACGCACAAAAAAATGAATACCCCCCTGCTAGTTGGGACCCACCTTGGTGGGAGGCTAACTTGTGGGCCTACTAAGTTGACGGGGATGAATTGCTTTGTCAACTTAGTCAATATGAACGATTCTAGCTCCAGTGACCGTATGATGTCCATCCAATGGCCGTAGTGCTTCTTCAACCTCTGGTCTTCTTGCTCCAGCCGCCCAAAGCAGCACCGATCGCGCCGCATGCTCCTGCCTCCCGTGGCCGGCTGTGCTGCCACGGAGGCCTCACCGCCCCCTACTATTCCCACCACTGGCCAGGCCCTGCGGCGACGACAGCCTCACACCGCAGACGAACCAGTGAACCCTCATACTCCTCTCTGTGCGGGCTTCCATTACCGCGTCTTCCCCGGCTCCGCGTCGTCCCCTTCCTAGGCCTCGCCGTCGTCCACCGCCCTGGTGCTCTCGGCGCGGCGTGGTCAACGTGGTCAAGGAATGACTTCCATCGGAAGAGTACTGTGGAGAGGCTGACAGCTGGGTCCATGGCGGCCGCAAAGAAGTGCCTCCTTATTACACACAAAATAATTATTCCTCCACCTGACAGCAGGGGCCCACTGGACGGGCAACTATATTTCGTGAAAAAAACGTTTCCCCCCTGACTGCTGCGATCTACCAGCTACATCTTCGCATGCAAGGAAGTGCGTCCGGGAAAAAAACAATTCGCCCCCGTGACTGCTGGGACCCACCAGCTACATCTTCGCACGCAAGGAAGTGCCTGACAGTCGGGACCCACCTGGTCGAAGCGTACGTAGCGTTGTCATTTTGGTCGCGTACGTGTATGTACATACTAGTTGATGTAGAGGCACGCACGTGTCGTAGTAGAGGCGCGCACGTAGCATGTACATGTACGTACAGCGGCCAGGGTGCAAGAAAGAAAATACGGCCACGTACGTACATACGGGTGGGGTCTCGAACGCCTTCTCGTGCATACGTATGGCCAGGGCTCGTGTACATGGCTGGGTCGGAACAGAGAAATAGCGTCGTCGTCGTGTTCATGGGGAGCCAACCGGCTGGGTCGAAACATAATGTGTTGTCGTGTTCATCAGGAGGGCTTGGACGGAACAGCCGATGGAAACGAGGCCTGGCGTACCGCAGAACGGAGGAAACGGCCTTGTGTTCGACCGGTCAAGGTCGAAACGGGATCCTGTTCATCGGGAGGGGTCTGGCATACCGCAAAACGAAGGAAACGGACCTCCTACGGTCGAAACGGGGGTCCTGTTGATCGGGAGGGGTGTGGCGTACCGTAGAACGGAGGAAACAGCCTTGTGTTCGACCGGCCATGTTCGAAACGGGATCCTGTTCATCGGGAGGGGTCTGGCGTACCGCAAAATGGAGGAAATGGACCTCCTATGGTCGAAACGGGGGTCCTGTTGATCGGGAGGGGTGTGGTGTACCGCAAAACGGAGAAAACGGACTTGTGTTGGAGCGCTACGGTCGAAACGGGGGTCCTGTTCATCGGGACGGGTGTGGCATACAGCAAAACGGGACTCCACGGGATACTGTTCATCTTCACCGTCGACCCCCTCCAGCCTCCACGGGCTACTGTTCATCCACCGTCGACCTCCTCCAGCCTCCACCTGCGACTGTTCATCAACGGGCTCCTGTTCATCCAGCCTCCACCGCGCGCTACTCCACTGGCTACTGTTCAACCAGCCCTCTCCACGAGCTCCTGTTCAACCACCCCTCCACGGGCTACTGTTCATCCAACCCTCCACCGTCTACTGTTCATCCAGCCCTCCACCGTCTACTCTTCATCCAGCCCTCCACGGGGTGGTCCTATTCATCCAGCCCTCCACGGGGTCCTGTTCATCCAGCTCCAACCGGCTCGATCGATCGGGGTCCTGTTCATCTAGAGGCAACATCACGGGCTCCTGTTCATCCACCCCCACCGGCAACTATTTCATCCAAACCCCCCAGCAACGCTCACTGTTCATCCAGAGGCAGCATCGATCGGCTTCAGTTAGCAGCAGTAGCGAAGGAATCGCTCGATCGGGTTCAGTTAACAGCCATCGATCGATTGCTCTGGTTCAGTAACGCGTAGCCTGCAGTGCAATCGCTCGGGTTCAGTTAGAGCCCAACGCCTCACACCCTCGCGCGTGCGTGTACGAGAGAAACGTGCATCGCTTGGCCCCGACCACCCACCGTAACCGGGAACACCCCGATATTTTCCTCGCCCTCGCTTCTACCACGGTTTTTTCCGTCATGGACGGCCCAAAGAATGTCATGCAGCTGCGTCTCCGGCCCGCCCAGGATGAAAAGCCCATTTTCTGTCATGATTTTTTTTCATAGAAGTAGGAGCCCACCACATCTATGATGATACCGGGTTTTGTCACAATTATCGTCATAGAAGTGTCATAAGTATGACAATTTTTTTTCGTTCGGCCCAAAATGTCACGGATGTGTCTTTTTTTGTAGTGAGTTGCGGATGCTTGCGAGAGGGGTTAATCATAAGTGGGAGGCTTGTCCAAGGAAGGGCAGCACCCAAGCACCGGTCCACCCAAATATCAAATTATCAAAGTAACGAATGCGAATCATATGAGCATGATGAAAACTAGCTTGACAGTAATTCCCATGTGTCCTCAGGAGCGCTTTGCTTTATATAAGAGTTCGTCCAGGCTTGTGCTTTGCTACAGAAAGGATTGGGCCACCTTGTCGTACCTTGTTTACTTTTGTTACTTGTTACCCGTTACGAATTATCTCATCATACAACTATCTATCACCGATAATTTCAGTGCTTGCAGAGAATACCTTGATGAAAACCGCTTGTCATTTCCTTCTGCTCCTCATTGGGTTTGATACTCTTACTTATTGAAAGGACTACGATAGATCCCCTATACTTGTGGGTCATCAATTCCTCACTTGTACTTATTCATGGATTCGTACAAATCTAGAACCAACTCACATCGATAAGTGAATGTCTTCGCACTATGAGGTCAATGTCTTGAAACCGATTTATCGTCAAAATCTTTTGAGAATGCATATGACCTCTTCCCCTTCCCTCGCATCTCTAATGCTGTCATAGGTACATGTCCGTGGGAGAATCACTTGGTTCTCATAGTCTGCATTCATTTGTAGAGCTCTTACAGCATCACATTGAATCTCCAGAAGTCATCTCTTGTTTGACCAGTAGATTGAAGCCAAACACAGTTGTGAAGCCTTTCATTCTGAATCCAATGACTGGTGGAAAATCTACAAAGAAGGGTGGCAGGCAGCGCCGGGACAACACTGCTTTATACCTGCCACCAGATATCTATGAGAAATACAAGTCTGACCCAGAGGAAACCTATGGTGAACGCAAGACTCGAGTCCAATGGATTCGAAGATATTGGGTAGAGCAATGGTTTCTGTACAATTTCATCACTAATGAGTATGCAAAGAAGAATGCTGTGAGGCCACCATGGGTTGATATTGTGTATAGGAAGCTGCATCCTAAGACGAAGGCTGAAGCCATTGCAAAGGGCTTCTATGCTTGCATGGTCAGAGGACCTCAGCCTGAGAATGCCGACCTATCCAGTCCCCGGTGGTGTCGTGAAGATGAATTGTTTGAACAAAATCTTCAGTTTGCAAGAGCTTCTGCGGTCCCGAACAAGAAGGACCTGTGGATTGACTTCAACCCTGGTCCAGCAGCTCCCAGGCCAGATGGCAGTCGTGAAGTCAATCAGAATATCATTGGTCCCTTCAATAGCTTTGATGGGCTTCTCTCCCACATTGCTGCCCAAAGGGCCACTGGCGAAGAGGAGGCTGGCAAAGAGGAACATGAGGATGATCCTGAGCCTCCGAAGCCAAAGAAGAAGTCTAAGGCTTCAAAACCTTCTACAGCTCCAAAAGCTTCAAGAGTGAAGCCATTGCAATCTGCACCTGCTAAATCCAGTGTGCAGTCTGAGGATTGATCCCGCATCTCGAAGAAGTCCAAGAAGCCCAAGAAGATTTCTGGACATGACCTCACTCCAGCCAGCATCTTGCAAAATGAAGAGAAAACTATAGATCTCTCCAGTGATGAAGATCTTGCTGATGATGCTCTGGAAATGCTTATCAAGAGCAAGCAAGAGGCTGAAATCTTCAAGGATTTGCCTCTCTTTGATGTATTCTCAACAATTTCATCGATGAATGGTTTGAAGATCCCACTCTCACCATTGACGATCTGCAACTGCCCATTGACATCAGTGTCACATTTCAGGGAAGCATAGCCAAGGACATTGTTGAGCTGGAAAACAAAATTGACTATGAGAATGCCCAGTTCAAGAAGCATATGGCAAAGCTCGGTGTCGTTGATGTTCAGAACTTCAAGCAAATGATGATTGACCTCAAGGCTCAGTTCACAAAGAAACGTGAGGAAGCCAAAGACTCTCGTGAGCGCATGAAGTACTATGCTCAAAAATGCGTCCAGGCTCACAATGAGGTTGTGAATATAAAGGCTCTTGGGCGTCCAGGCATTGACCCCAAGCTGGCTGCCAAGAAGAATAAGAAGCCTGCTGAGGCTGAACCCGAAGCCCCAAGGCAGGAAAGACCAAGCATTATTTGAAGGAAATATGCCCTAAAGGCAATAATAAAGTTGTTATTTATATTTCCTTATATCATGATAAATGTTTATTATTCATGCTAGAATTGTATTAACCAGAAACTTGATACATGCGTGGATACATAGACAAAACATAGTGTCCCTAGTAAGCCTCTACTAGACTAGCTCGTTAATCAAAGATGGTTAAGTTTCCTAACCATGGACATGAGTTGTCATTTGGTAAATGGGATCACATCATTAGGAGAATGATGTGATAGACAAGACCCATCTATTAGCTTAGCATAATGAACGTTAAGTTTTATTGCTATTGCTTTCTTCGGGTCATATACATATTCCTTTGACTATGAGATTATGCAACTCCCGGATACCGGAGGAATACCTTGTGTGCTATCAAACATCACAACGTAACTGGGTGATCATAAAGATGCTCTATAGGTATCTCCTAAAGTGTTTGTTGGGTTGGCATAGGTCGAGATTAGGATTTGTCACTCCGAGTATCGGAGAGATATCTCTGGGCCCTCTCGGTAATGCACATCATAATAAGCCTTGCAAGCAATGTGACTAATGAGTTAGTTGCAGGATGATGCATTACGAAACGAGTAAAGAGACTTGCCGTTAACGAGATTGAACTAGGTTTGAAGATACCGACGATCGAATCTCGGGCAAGTAACATACCGATGACAAAGGGAATAACATATATTGTCATTACGGTATGACCGATAAAGATCTTCGTAGAATATGTGGGAACCAATATGTGCATCTAGGTTCCGCTATTGGTTATTGACCGAAGAGGTGTCTCGGTCATGTCTACATAGTTCTCGAACCCGTAGGGTCCGCATGCTTAGCGTTCGATGACGATTTTGTATTATAGGAGTTATGTGATTTGGTGACCGAATGTTGTTTGGAGTTCCGGATGAGATCACAGACATGACGAGGAGTCTTGAAATGGTCGATAGGTAAAGATTCATATATAGGACGATGATATTCGGACACCGGAAGTGTTTCATGGCATACCGGGTACATATCAGAGTACCGGGGGGGTTACCGGAACCCCCCGGGGGAATAATGGGCCTTATGGGACATAGGAGGAAAGCACACCAGCCCACAAGGGGTGGTGCGCCCCTCCCCTAAGGAAGGAGGCCGAATAGGAGAAGGAGGTGGGGGTTCGGCCCCCTTCCCTTCCTCCCCCCTCTCTTCCCTTTTCCCCCTTCCGGTAAAAGGAAAGGGGGGAGGCCGAATTGGACTAGGGGACCAAGTAGGATTCTCTTTACTTGGGTGCCCCTTGGCTGCCTCTCCTCCCCTCCAACCTATATATACGTGGGGGGCACCGCTAGAACACACAACATTGACTCCTAGCCGTGTGCGGCGCCCCCCTCCACAGTTTACGCCTCCGGTCATATTGTCGTAGTGCTTAGGCGAAGCCCTGTGCGGATCAATTCACCATCACCGTCACCACACTGTCGTGCTGACGAAACTCTCACTCGACACTTTGCTGGATCAAGGGTTTGAGGGACGTCATCGAGCTGAACGTGTGCAGAACTCGGAGGTGCCGTATGTTCGGTGCTTGATCGGTCGAAACAAGAAGAAGTTCGACTACATCAACCGCGTTGTCAAACGCTTCCGCTTTTGGTCTACGAGGGTACACGGACACACTCTCCCCCTCTCGTTGCTATGCATCTCCTAGGTAGATCTTGTGTGAGCGTAGGAATTTTTTTGAAATTGCATGCTACGTTCCCCAAAAGTGGCATCCGAGCCAGGTCTATGCGTAGATGATATGCACGAGTAGAACACAAAGATTTGTGGGTGATGATCATCATACTGCTTACCACCAATGTCTTATTTCGATTCAGCGATATTGTTGGATGAAGCGGCTCGGACCAAACTTACATGACCATCTTCATGAGACCGGTTCCACCGATAGACATGCAACAAGTTTTGCATAAAGGTGGCTGGCGGGTGTCTGTTTCTCCAACTTTAGATAAATCGAATTTGACTGTGTCCGGTCCTTGTTGAAGGTTAAAACAGGAAACTTGATAAATCACCGTTGTGGTTTTGATGCGTAAGTAAGAACGGTTCTTACTAGAAGCTCGTAGCAGCCACGCAAAACTTGCAACAACAAAGTAGAGGACGTCTAACTTGTTTTTGAAGGGCATGTTGTGATATGATATGGTCAAGACATGATGTGATATACATTATTGTATGAGATGATCATGTTCTGTAGAAGTTATCGGCAACAGGCAAGAGCCTTATGGTTGTCGCTTTATTGTATGAAATGCAAACGCCATGTAATTGCTTTACTTTATCACTATAAGTTAGCGATAGTTGTAGAAGCAATAGTTAGCGAGACGGCCATGTCGGGGGAAACGACATCTACGGGATCACGAGGAATCCCTTTTGCTACCGTTGGCGGGCGCGGGGCTGTGGAAAGAGCGGGATTGAGAGATCAACGCTGGGGGATTATCCAGGTTTGGGCCGCAAGTGATGCGTAATACCCTACTCTTGCTGGTTTCTGTTTATCTGGTGTTCTAGGACTAGCTACAAAGCGTGCAGGGTCCAAAAAGTCCGAATCCTCTCCCAGTACGCTGCGGGCCTCCTTTTATAGACAAAGGGGCTGCCACAGTGGCACACAGGAGGTGGAAAGCTATACAGTGGTTGAGTCTATCCTCTGGCACCATAGGACAAACACATTTAATGCGCTGCTGACGTGCCCTTCTTGCTTTATCAGGGACGGCAAGGAAGCTCGTCGCAGCTGTCGCCGCCTCGCCTGGCTTTGACGCGCATCCGAACTAACTAGGCGGGTAGTGCCACGCTGGCTGGCTGGCTGCAGAGTTGGTGTGGTGGCAGAGCCTTCATGAAGATCTGCATGACACCACGCAGGTGCTTGCTGAGTTGGCCTAGAGGCCGCACGTCGCCACGTAGGTGCTCGCCTAATTGGTGGGCTGGCAGCTGCATGGGAACAATGGCGGAGTCTTGGCAGATGTGGGCCTGGCCGCGGCTCCGCGGATGTCTTCGGCAAGAGTCTTGCCAGGGCCCCGGCAAGGGTCTTGCCATGGCATCGTGGTCGTCCCTGACAAGGGGCTTGCTGGGGGTCTCGTGGGTATCCTTGGCAAGGATCTTGCCGAGGATCTTCATCTTCTGGTTATTCATCTAGTCTTGTATGCTTCTGGTCTTCACAAACATCTGCATGCCACCATGGAGGCGCCTCCCGAGCTTTGGTTCCAATGTGGTTGAGGGCGTCGGAACTCTCAGGCTCGAGGGTGGCAGCCCTGCTGGCGTTGGGCAAGTTGCCTCGGCAAGATTCTTGCCAGGGCTGTGGAGGCCGCCCCGGCAAGGGCCTTGCCCGGGGAGTCCAATTCGCCCTTCTGCTCTTTGTGTTTCCGGCTTGGCGTTGGTCTGGTCGTCTTGTGCCTTTGCTTCCTCTGCCCCGCCAAGCATGGCCAGGGGCATGGGGCTGCGACTGCCCGCGTAAAGGGGTGCAAAAAGGGACCCCTACTTTTGTACACCGACAGGAGCCCCCAGGCCTGGGCCACATATAAGCGCGGGGCGTTATTGGGCCCGGCCCAGAACAGTGCGCGGGCGCGCGTGTGGCGGAGTTTTTACCGCAGTAACTCCCTCGCTCGTTGCACTTCCCCACGACCCACGTTGAATGCGCGACATGGGGGTCATGCGTGGGGCGGTTGCTACCCTCATGCGTCACATCGTAGTAAATGGTAAAGAGGCGGCCCGCGCCTTCCCCATAAAAAAGGAAAAACCGCAGGCGCACTACTCATTTACCCTGTGCGCCTCTTCCAATCTCGGAACCGCCGTTCCTCTCTTCTTCCTCAGGCGAAAGATTCGAAGTTCTTGCCTCTGCTTGCCGCCGCCGCCCCCATTGCTCTTGATCCTTCGCCCCCTTCCAGCTGCCATGGCTCCCAAAACCAGCAGGGGCAAGGGAGCGGCCAAGGATGCCGGGGGTAAGGAGGCACCGGAGAGCGAGTCGGTGGTGCGGCGGACGAAGCTCGCCTACTTTCCGTTGATGGTCGATGCGGTCCACCTCAGGAACCTCTTCTTGCCCCTGTGGGGGATGAAGATGACGGGGCACCCTGCCACACGTGTCGTCCCCGCCGATTTTGCCGAGGACGGCCCAAATCGGTACCCCTTCATCGTCAATTTCTTCTCTTGCGGGCTCTGCCCCCCTTTCTCCGACTTCTTCAACGACGTCATGCACACCTATGGCTTCCATCTTTTGGATCTCACGCCGAATGTCGTGGCGTGCCTGGCTCTCTTTGCCCACCTCAGCGAGGGCTTGATAACCCACAAGTATAGGGGATCAATTGTAGCCTCTTTCGATAAGTAAGAGTGTCGAACCCAACAAGGAGCTAAAGGTAGAACAAATATTCCCTCAAGTTCTATCGACCATAGATACAACTCTACGCACGCTTAACATTCGCTTTACCGAGAACAAGTATGAAACTAGAAGTACTTTTTAGGTGTTTTTGGATAGGTTTGAAAGATAATAAAGAGCGCGTAAATAAAAAGTAGGGGCTGTTTAGATAAATAAACAATAAAGTTAGTATAGCGAGTGTGGAAAAGTGGTGGTAGGAGTTGCGAAATTATCCCTAAGCAATTGACTACTTTACTAGACCGATAGCAAGTTTTATGTGGGAGAGGCCACTGCTAGCATGTAATCCCTGACTTGCAATTCTATGCACTTATGATTGGAACTATTAGCAAGCATTCGCAACTACTAACGTTCATTAAGGTAAAACCCAACCATAACATTAAGATATATTGGTCCTCCTTCGATCCCGTATGCATCAATTTCTATGCTAGGTTGAAGCTTTTGTCACTCTTGCCCTCCAATACATAGTCCTATCAACATACAACTAACCCTATTGTGTGATCTATGCGCGCGCTCATATGATGGGCACCAAAGGACATCAGCATAATCACAAGCAAATTAAAGCAATCATAGCAATTCACCAATTACCGATAGGACAACGAAAATCTACTCAGACATCATAGGATGGCAACACATCATTGGATAATAATATGAAGCATAAAGCACCATGTTCAAGTAGACGGTACAGTGGGCTGCGGGAGAGTGGACCCCTGTAGATAGATGGGGGAAGGTGATGAAGATGTTGGTGAAGATGACAGAGGTGTTGGTGTAGATTGCGGTGACGATGATGGCCCTGGCGGCATTCCAGCGCCACCGGGAGAGAGGTGGTGAGGGCCCCCCTTCTTCTTCTTCTTCTTCTTCTTCCTTGACCTTCTCCCTAGATGGGAGAAGGGTTTACCCTCTGATCCATGGCTTCCATGGCATGGGAGCAGCGACAGCCCCTCCAAGATTGGATCTGTCTCTCTGTCTCTCTCTGTTTCTGCGCTCCCTGATTCTGCCCTTTCACCGTTTCTTAAATTCTCGGAGATCCGTAACTCCGATTGGGCTGAAATTTGGACATGATTTTTATCCGGATATTGGCTTTCTTGCGATGAAAGAAGGGCACCAACCGCCTTACGGAGTGGCCACGAGGGCCTAGGGCATGCCTAACCCCCTGGGGCGCGCCCCCTGCCTCATGGCCCCCTCGGGCATTGTCACGCATTGGTTCTTCTTCCAAAAAATCACATATATTCCAAAAAAATCTCCGTCAGTTTTTATCCCATTTGGACTCCGTTTGATATGGATTTTCTATGAAACAAAAGACATGCAACAAACAGGAAGTGGCATTGGGCACTGGATCAATATGTTAGTCCCAAAAATAGTATAAAAAGTTGCCAAAAGTATATGAAAGTTGTAGAATATTGACATGGAACAATCAAAAATTATAGATACGACGGAGACGTATCAGCATCCCCAAGCTTAATTCCTGCTCATCCTCGAGTAGGTAAATGATAAAAAAGATAATTTTTGATGTGGAATGCTACCTAGCATAATCTTGATGATGTAATCTAATCACGACATGTATATTAAGACACGAGTGATTCGAAGCAATAGTCTATCATTTGACATTAAGACAATAATACTTCAAGCATACTAATAAAGCAATCATGTCTTTTCAAAATAACATGGCCAAAGAAAGTGATCCCTACAAAATCATATGGTCTGGCTATGCTCCATCTTCACCACACAAAATATTCAAATCATGCACAACCTCGATGACAAGCCAAGCAATTGTTTCATACTTTTGACGTTCTCAAACCCTTTCAACTTTCACGCAATACATGAGCGCGAGCCATGGACATAGCACTATAGGTGGAATAGAATATGATGGTGGAGCTTGTGTGGAGAAGACAAAAAGGAGAAAGTCTCACATCGATGCGGCTAATGAACGGGCTATGGAGATGCCTGATGTCAATGTGAGGAGTAGGGATTGCCATGCAACGGATGCACAAGAGCTATAAGTGTATGAAAGCTCAAACTAAAAATAAGTGGGTGTGCATCCAACTTGCTTGCTCATGAAGACCTAGGGCATTTGAGGAAGCCCATCGTTGGAATATACAAGCCAAGTTCTATAATGAAAATTCCCGCTAGTATATGAAAGTGATAACTCAAGAGACTCTCTATATGAAGAACATGGTGCTTCTCTGAAGCACAAGTGTGGTAAAAGGATAGTAACATTGTCCCTTCTCTCTTTTTCTCTCATTTTTTGTTTGTTTTTGTTTGTTTTCTTTTTTTTCTGTTTGTTTTCTTTTTTTCTTGGTGGGCTTCTTTGCCCCCCTTTTTATTATTTTCGCTTCTTTGGCAACATTTATTTTGATAACCTCACATGGGACAATGTTCTAATAATGATGATCATCACAGTTTTATTTACTTATAACTCGATATCTTGAACAAAGTATGACTCTATATGAATGCTTCCGGCGGTGTATCGGGATGTGCAATGATCTAGTGTAGCAATGACATCAAAAAACGGACAAGCCATGAAAACACCATGCTAGCTATCTTATGATCATCCAAAGCAATATGGCAATAAATTCTCAAGTCATGTATATGATGATGATGGAAGTTGCATGGCAATATATCTCGGAATGGCTATGGAAATGCCATGATAGGTAGGTATGGTGGATGTTTTGAGGAAGATATAATGAGGCTTATGTGTGATAGAGCGTATCATATCACGGGGTTTGGATGCACCGGCGAAGTTTGCACAAACTCTCGAGGTGAGAAAGGGCAACGCACGGTACCGAAGAGGCTAGCAATGATGGAAGGGTGAGAGTGCTTATAATCCACGGACTCAACATTAGTCATAATGAACTCACATACTTATTGCAAAAATCTATTAGTCATTGAAACAAAGTACTACGCGCATGCTCCTAGGGGGATAGATTGGTAGGAAAAGACCATCGCTCGTCCCCGACCGCCACTCATAAGGAAGATAATCAATAAATACCTCATGCTCCAACTTCGTTACATAACGGTTCACCATATGTGCATGCTACGGGAATCACAAACTTCAACACAAGTATTTATACAATCCACAACTACCCACTAGCATGACTCTAATATCACCATATTTATATCGCAAAACTATTGCAAGGAATCAAACGTATCATATTCAGTGATCTACAAGTTTTATGTAGGATTTTATGACTAACCATGTGAATGACCAGTTCCTGTCTACTCTCTAAATAGATATAAGTAAGAGAGTTTAATTATTTCTACAAAAGATATGCCCACGCTCTAACAAATATAAGTTAAGCAAAAGAGCATTCTACAAATGGTGGTTTTCTATGTGAAGATAAACAGGCAATCCAAACTTCAAATGATATAAGTGAAGCACATGAAGCATTCTGTAAAGCCATACTCAAAAGATATAAGTGAAGTGCAAAGAGCATTCTATAAATCAATGATGGACTATCTCATACCAGCATGGTGCATAAAATAAAAGTGAAAGCTAAATGCAAAAGACGCTCCAAGATTTGCACATATCACATGAACGAAACGAAACCGAAAACATACTGATACTTGTTGAACAAAGATGGGATGCCTTCCGGGGCATCCCCAAGCTTAGACGCTTGAGTCTCGTTGAATATTTACTTGGGGTGCCTTGGGCATCCCCAAGCTTGAGCTGTTGCCTCTCCTCCTTATCCTCATATCGAGACATCCTCGATCTTCGAACACTTCATCCACACAAAACTCAACAGAAAGTTCGGTAAGACCCGTTAGTATAATAAAGCAAATCACTACTCTAAGTACTGTTGCAAACCAATTAATATTTTGTTTTTGCATTGTAGCTACTGTAATATAACTTTTCCATGGCTTAATCCACTGATAGAAATCGATAGTTTCATCAAAACAAGCAAACTATGCATCAAAAACAGAATCTGTCTTAAACAGGACAGTCTGTAGGAATCTGAACATTCACCATACCTTTGCTACTCCAAAAATTCTGAATAAATTAGGAAAAATAAAAAAATTGTATATAAGGACAGTGCAAAAAGTTTCAGAACCGTTTGATGTTCCAGTAAAAAATGTAAAATCACGCACTACAGCCAATGTTTCTGTTTTGCACCGCACAAACCAACAAGCAATGTAAACATCCTAAAGGCAAATCTTGGCACATTATTTTTATAATACAATGGAATTGTACAAGGGATAATTATTTTTGTTGAATAGTTTTTGTAATTAAGATTCACAAAGTTTCCGTGAGCATGAACAAAGTTTAAGGAGCTCTCCCACTTCAACAATGCTTGTCTCTCTCACTTTCACTTTCCTTTTTGAAAAGTTTTGGGTTCCCCTCTATATTTTTTTGTTTCTAAACTTTATAAAAGCACTCAACAGAAATAAATGACTCTCTAAAACTTCCGGGTTGTCTCCCTGGCATCGCTTTCTTTAAAGCCATTAAGCTAGGCATATAGTGCTCAAGTAATGAATCCACCCGAATCCCAAGGTATATCAAAGCCAATTTGAATCAACAATGATTTGTGATTTAGTAGTGAGCACAAAGCAACATATATCAAGCAATGACGAAGTCTAACTCTCTTCCTATGCATCAGCATGTCATAAAAGAACAATTCATGCACACATAGTAAAGGCCAATGCATAGTATAAACAATTTCTTGCAATTTTATCTTATTGGAAACATGGAGAGGCGGAGATGTAGTTCCTCTCTCATAATAATTGCAAGTAAGAGCAGCAAGCACATGCATATTATATCTATCAAAATCATCATGTGTAGTAGTAAAACGCAACCCATCAATATAATCCTTAATAAGGGCAAACTTCTCCGATATAGTGTAGTCGGGAGAATTCAAAAAGATAATAGGACTATCATGCGTGGGTGCAATAGCAACAATTTCATGTTTAACATAAGGAACTATAGCAAGTTCATCTCCATAAGCATAATTCATATTGGCATCTTGGCCACAAGCATAGCAAGCATCATCAAAAAGGGATATTTCAAATGAATCAACGGGATCATATCAATTATCATGGCATTCATCCTTCGGTAAGTACGAAGGGACATTAAATAATGTATGAGTTGGAGAGTTACTCTCATTAGAAGGTGGGCACGGGTAGCTAATCCGATCTTCCTTCATTTGTTCTTCGCTCTCCTCATCATCTTTTTCATCCAGTGAGCTCATAGTTTCATCAATTTCTTCTGCCATAGACTCCTGCAAAATATTAGTCTCTTCTCGGACAGCGGAGACTTTCTCAATAAATTCATCAATATCATAATTGTATTTATAATTCTCATAGCAATATTTAAGGATAGCTAAATTTTCAGGGCTATAAACTGAATCATCAAAATCTTCAAACTCTTTAAACACAGATTCAATTTCACAAGCACCCTTAAAAGCAACAAATTCTTCTATTCGTTCCACATCATAGTAATCATATATACCATTAGCATAAGAAGCTAAGGTTTCATTATCATTAAATTTGCATGAAAAGGGAAGGTGTGGAGCCTTCATCCTAGAGCAACAAGTATAATCATATCTCAAGCATAGTTGCCTAGCATACCAATACAACATATAAATTTGATCCCATAATAGTTTCCCTTTTTGAGTCAAGCGATAATCCCTAAAGTATTCACGTTGATCCAACGTGTATCCCATAACATAATTGAATGGGGTTTTCTCAGGATTACTAAAGTAGTACATAATATCTTTCACATAATGAGCATCGAGGGTTTTAGGAGGTTCCCCATCTCCATGATTAGCAAGTAAACCTAAT
Source organism: Triticum aestivum (assembly GCF_018294505.1). Classification (NCBI taxonomy): domain Eukaryota; kingdom Viridiplantae; phylum Streptophyta; class Magnoliopsida; order Poales; family Poaceae; genus Triticum; species Triticum aestivum. Next base: position 395,105,639 of record NC_057799.1, read on the forward strand.
TGTTTTGGTATTTCGTGTTCCATATCCATAACTAAAGATAGAGAATAACTTAGAACAACAAATAAAAATTACTTAGTGATAAAGCAAACAAGCACACACGAGAATATTCACCCCACGCTATAACTCCCCGGCAACGGCGCCAGAAAAAGGTCTTGATAACTGAGGGAGTCCTGGACTAAGGGGTCCTCGGGCGTCCGGCCTGTTATCCATGGGCCGGACTGATGGGCTGTGAAGACATGAAGGCCAAAGACTGTACCCGTCTCCAGATAGGACTCTCCTTGGCGTGGAAGGCAAGCTTGGCGATCAACTAAGAAGATTCCTTCCTATGTAACCGACTCTATGTAACCCTAGATCCCCCTGGTGTCTATATAAACCGGAGGGTGTAGTCCGGACAGGATATACTCATTACCATAGTCATACAGGCTAGACTTCTAGGGTTTAGCCATTACGATCTCGTGGTAGATCAACTCTTGTAACACTCATATTCATCAAGATCAATCAAGCAGGAAGTAGGGTATTACCTCCATAGAGTGGGCCCGAAACTGGGTAAACATCGTGTCCCCTGTCTCCTGTAACCATCGATCCAAGACGCACAGTTCGGGACCCCCTACCCGAGATCCGCCGTTTTTGACACCGACATTGGTGCTTTCATTGAGAGTTCCACTGTGCCGTCCACGAAAGGTTCGATGGCCCCTTCGATCGTCTATAATGACGCTGTCCAAGGAGAAACCTTCCTCCCCGGACAGATTTTCGTATTCAGCGGCTTCGTACTGCAGGCCAACTCGCTTAGCCATCTGGAGCAGATCGATGGCTACGCCCCTGGCCACCAGGTCTGATTTGGAAGCTTGAACTACTTCACGGATATCCGTGGAGACTTGATCTTCAATGGATTTGAGACCACGACGATCGTTCCCCTCGCTCTGATGAGCATGACTTAAATCTGTCATCGGGCCAGATTCAGGAGATGGTTCCTGTAACTGCTACGGCCTTAGATCCAGGGCAGATTGCACCATCCGAAGCCACAGAGTCCGCGGCGGTGGAGCCGCACACAAACTCAACACATGGGAATATCCGCGTCAACGGAATTCCGGACTCGTCTCCGGCTATAAATTCCGAACCACGTACGCCTGCAGACACCAAGCTGGATCGGTCATCGATCTTCGAGTTCAGCGCCGCAGACGTCTTCCAACACTCGCCCTTGAGCGATGTGCTAAATTCATTAAAAAACCTGTCCTTGGTGGGGGACTCACAGCCGAACTATCTCCGGTTCGAACTAGAGGCTGATAATGGGGAATTTTGCTTCCCACCCGCCACCCACTTCATAGCCACTATCGAGGACTTAACCGACGTGCTTGATTATGGATCCAAAGACATCGACGGTATGGACGACGATGCCGACAAGGAGGAAGGCCAAGACCCGCCATTCATTGGACGTTGGACGGCCACCTCTGCATACGATGTGTACATGGTTGACACACCTAAAAAAGCTAGCGACGATGACAAAGAAGATCCAGTCACAAATAAACCTTCTGAGACACAGTCCAAGCGCCGGCACCCTAAACGCCGCTCTAAGCCACGTCGCTCAAAAGATGGCAACATTGGCACCGAAGAAAATAGTACTCCGGACGACGCCGAAAACAATGAAGACCCTGTTGGAGTAGCATCCGAATAGGAAGAACAAGGCAACGGGCAAGTTAACCCTGATAAACAGGCCATGCCCAGTGACCCGGATGACGATAGTTATCGTCCACTCTCCGAGGATGAGGAGAGCCTCGGCAGCAAGGATTTCATCGTGCCTGAGGCACCCCTCGAGCAGGAGCGCTTCAAGCGCCAGCTAATAGCTACTGCAAAAAGCCTGAAGAAAAAGCAGCATCAGCTTCAAGCCGATCAAGACCTACTCATTAACAGATGGACTAATGTCCTGGCAGCCGAAGAATACGGCCTCAAGCGCCCAGCCAAGAGTTACCCGAAGCGCAGACTGCTACCTCAGTTCGATTAGGAGGCACCGGAGCCCATACCTCCCTCGCACAATGCGGAACGACCACCACGTGGTCAGGATAGTGCGGCGGACCGACCACCACGCGACCGGGATAAAACGGCAATTCAGGCCGAACAACAGCCCGCCCCACCGCTTCGTAAAAACATAGACAAAATAGCTCGGGACCATACATACGACCTTCGGCAGGACCTGGACCGTAGAGCAGGACACACCAGATCAATCTACGGATCGTGAGGACGCTTCTCGGCTCGGGATGACGGCTACCTATTCAGACGTGACAAACCTAGTCACGCCCAGACCGATAACCACAGACGGACTCCATTGGAGGTGCGCCATGACGCGGCCCGATATAGAGGCGCCGCACACCCTCTCTGCTTCACAGATGAAGTACTGGATCACGAATTCCCCGAGGGGTTCAAGCCCGTCAATATTGAATCATACGACGGAACAACCGATCCCGCAGTGTGGATCGAAGATTTTATTCTCCACATCCATATGGCCCGAGGAGACGACCTCCACGCCATTAAATACCTCCCACTAAACTTAAAAGGGCTAGCTAGACACTGGCTAAATAGCTTGCCTGAAAATTCCATCGGCAGCTGGGAGGACTTGGAAGAAGCTTTTCTTGATAACTTCAAAGGTACTTATGTCCGGCCACCAGATGCCGATGAGTTAAGTCATATAGTCCAACAACCCGGAGAATCAGCCAGAAAATTCTAGACTAGGTTCCTAACCAAAAAGAACCAGATCGTTGACTGTCCGGATGCTGAAGCCCTAGCAGCCTTCAAACACAACATCCGTGACGAATGGCTCGCCCGCCACCTCGGCCAAGAAAAGCTGAAATCCATGGCAGCCCTCACAGCACTCATGACCCGCTTTTGCGCGGGTGAGGACAGCTGGCTGGCTTGTAGAAAAAACACAGCCAGCGAGGCAGGCCCCTCCGAGGCCAGGAACAGCACCGGTAAGCTCCGGCGCAATAGACACAAACGCCGAAGCAATGGCGATAACACCGATGACACCACAGTCAACGCGAATTCAGCGGCTCCAAGTCCGGCCAACTGAAGAAGCCCTACAAAAGGAACAGTGAGGGACCATCCAGCCTGGACCGCATACTCGATTGTCCGTGCCAGATACATGGCACCCCAGACAGACAAGCCAATCATACCAACAGAGATTGTTGGGTTTTCAAACAGGCTGGCAAGTTAAATGACAAGAACAAAGAAAAGGGACCACAAAGCGAGGACGAGGACGAAGAGCCCCGGCAGCCGAACACTAGGGGGCAGAAGAAATTTCCCCCTCAAGTCAAAATGCTGAACATGATATACGCTACGCACATCCCCAAAAGGGAGCGCAAGCGCGCACTCAGGGACGTCAACGCGGTAGAGCCAGTCGCCCCAAAATTCAATCCGTGGTCGTCATTCCCGATCACCTTCGATCGTCGAGATCACCCAACTAGTATCCACCATGGCAGTTTGGCCGCACTGGTCCTTGACCCAATCATCGACGGATTTCACCTAACACGAGTCCTAATGGACGGTGGTAGCAGCATTAACCTGCTCTATCAGGATACAGTGTGGAAGATGGGCATTAATCCCTCACGAATCAAACCCACAAAGACTACCTTTAAAGGAGTCATACCAGGCGTAGAGGCCTGTTGTACGGGATCAATCACGCTAGAGGTGGTCTTCGGTTCTCCGGACAACTTCCGAAGCGAAGAGTTAATCTTCGATATTGTCCCCTTCCGCAGCGGCTACCACGCACTGCTCGGACGAACCGCGTTTGCTAAATTTAACGCAGTGCCACACTATGCTTATGTCAAGCTCAAGATGCCCGGTCCACGCTTCGTCATAACAGTCAATGGCAACATTGAACGCTCCCTCCGAACAGAGGAGCACACAGCCGCCCTAGCAGCAGAGGTACAGAGCGGCCTTCTCAAGCATAACCGTAATCCGGCTACCGAGCCCCTGGACATCACAAAGAGAGTCCGGACCACACTGCAACAGGGCGGTTCGGCTCATCAAGAGCTCGATTAGCAATTCGGCCTCCATCCCAGTCCCGATGAGGTAGCGGCATCTGCACCACGCGTACATAAATATGCACTCAAAATCCCATGGGCATCAATGGAGGCACAGTTAGCTTGTAGTTCGGCTACACAAATCCCGGACTCACTGGTACCTTCACTATTTGCTTTTTTCCTTTTTTCAGGTACCCTTTATGCAGGCCCCCTTCGACGGCCTGATTGCCGGTCCTGTCAAAGGACAAGTACACCAGATTGGCACAGAGCACAAGCATGCAGGGGAAGCTCTAGTGGACAATCCAACGATTACTCTATCTGTTTTCAGTACCCCAATGCAGCTCTCCTTTGGTTCAGGCATGTTAAATAGCCGGTTGCTTATTTGCATTATTCGTATAAATGCGCTTTGACGCATTAACCTATAATGGAAACAGTGTACGGCCCAAGTCAAGGGGCCCTAGATACTACCTCTGCTCTCTTTCTATTTTCCTTTGCCATTAATTAGTTGTATTCTCGCACCCGTGCACTTTGGTACATTTCATATTCGCCAGAGGCTTCCCATCGCCCCATAATACGGCAACAAAGTCTGAACACTTCTTCAAGATAAGTTCGGCACCCCGAATTTAGCATTATATGCATTGGCTCCAAATCATGTCTTTGGTCAATAGTTGGGTTGCCCGGCTCCTGTGCTTGCTACCCTACATTCCGCTACATCGGCTAGGGTAGTAAAGGGAGAACTACTGCGATTGTGCCCTGGTCTAAATCGGATGAGCACCTTAGTAGAGAAAGCCGAAAACTAACTGTCATGATGCGGCGAGAGCCGGTCAGCTGTTCGGAGGTCACAAATCGTTGGAGATTTTTTTTCCGGATTTCGCGAAGGATCGGTACTTTCCGATCAGACGCTGAAGCACTCTGATTCGTATACCAGGGGCTGCGCCTATGTTTTATTATAAAACTCCTATGGCTAAGTGAGGGCATTTAAGCCACATAGTCTGATTGCCTGGTTCGTTGCGCTAAACAACTCCTTCAAGGACCATATAATTGGATCAAGATTGTTTAGATTCCATCCCGAACACCTCCGTACTACCTACGTGAGGGCAGAAGCCGACGACTGGCCAACCCTCAGATTCCATACAACACGGCCGCATAGGAGGAAACAATCAAAACATAACAAACATTATATTACAAACCGGATTTGTTTTCATCATACAAGGCAAAGACAAAAACGAATGTATTTATTCGAAAATAATGTCCTACCCGCACTGCGCTGCTACAAGTCGAGATCCCTCCAGGACATCCGCAAAATAACGCTCGGGTGTGCGGTGCTCCTTGCCCTCCGGTGGCCCCCTGGCCACCTCGACTGCGTCCATCTTCGCCCACCAAATCTTGCAACGAGTGAAGGCCATGCAGGCACCTTCGATGCAGACTGATCGCTTGACGATGTCTAGCCGCGGACAAGCCTCCATCACCCGCTTCACGAGTCCAAAATAACTACTAGGTATAGCTTCAGTTGGCCACAGCCGGATTATTAAATCCTTCATGGCTAGTTCGGCCAGCCTGTGCAGCTCGACCAACTATTTCAGTTGATCGGCAAAGGGCATCGGATGTTCTGGCACATCATACTGCGACCAGAACAGCTTCTCCGTGGAACTCCCTTCTCTGGCTCGGAAGAACTCCGCAGCATCGGACACGCTGCATGGCAGATCCGCAAAAGCCCGTGGGCAACTCCGAATCCGGGTTAGTAAAAGGTACTTCTTCTCCGCATACTTGCTTTGCATGTTAAAAGCCTTACCCGTTGCGATATTCTTGGCCTCCAGGATCTCCTGGAGAGCGCCCCGGGCCTCATTCTGTGCGGCCTCCGCGCTCTGGCGAGCCTTGGTAAGTTCGGTCTCTCGAACCGACGCTTCGCGCTCCAAAGCCTCACACTTCTTCACCGCATCCTGGAGCTCCTGCTGGATCTCGCCGACCCGGGCCTTGAGCTTCTTACGGGCGGCTTGCTGCTGGACAGCCTTCCCCTTGGCTTCGGTCAGGGAATTTTTCAGGGCCTCGACCTCGGTCGCCGCCCCTACACATATTATGACACTCCGGTCAATACTCACCGCTTACTCTTTCCAAATACACAGCAAGTCGTTACTCACCTTGCTTCTTGTGGAGCTGAATCTTCACCTCGCCGAGCTCGTTCTCGGTCCGCTCCAACCTCTTCTTCAGTTCAAAGACTTCGGCAGCATGCGAGGTTGCAGCCAATAGCGATGCCTGTTTAATTACAAAATTAGTCTCCTACAAAAGGTTGATCCTCTGTCCGGCCTTTCTTTCCGAACATCGGACAGTGTCTCAGGGGCTACTGTCAGCACGGGGTGTTCTCTTTCTACGTGACTTACCTCGAAACCTGTCAACAGGTTGTTGCAGGCCTCGTTTAGTCTGCTCTTGACGGACTGAACCTTCTCGATCACCGTACCCATAAGGATGTGGTGCTCGTCCACAATGGAGGCGCCTCGTAGTGCCTCCATCAGGTTATCCGGTGCCCCTAGTTGGACAGGGGCCATCGGTGGAATTGGCACACCCCCCTCCTTCGAAGGAAGGTGCGCGCCGGATTCCGGGGCCGTATCGGTCCCCAGAATCGTATTCGGCTGAGGGCCGAACTGAATACGTCCCTCTTCGCCAGTCTCCATGGGGATCTGCTCCCCCATGTGTCCGGCAGCGGAGGTCTCGCCTTGTGGCGCCTCCTGGACAGCGTCCTGGGCCCCTCCCCGGCTTGGAGCGGTCCTCCGGGACAACACTTCGGTGTCGTCCTTGGCCTCAGGGGAATAAGCGGGCGGCGGCGACATACTGGCCATTTCTGCCGGATCCAAGGAACCTCCAGATGAGGATCGCTGGATGCTGCCACGGGCCGGATTGCAATGGCACAATTAACCACGTCAAAACAATAAAAAGGAGAGGCCGGGTACACTTATGTACGAGACTCATAATACTTACGATGCGGCCCGAGGCTTAGTGCGGAGGCGTCACTCCGGACTACTTTCAACGTCCCACACGGTGTTGACCGCAGGGGCGCCCTTCCCCTTCTTGGGCGTTCCAGCCTCCAGATTCGTGGAGGCCCCCTCTTCTTCTCCTTAGGGGGAGGGTTCTTCTCCACCTCCTCCTCCTCTTCCTCGTCGTCGTCCTCAGGGACGGAGGAATGGGCTTCCTCATCTTCGGACGTCACGTCCGAAGTGCCCTTGCGACGGGGGCCACTTTCGGCCCCCTTGGCCTTCTTCTTGGCCTTCTTCTCTGGCGGCTTATATGGCGCCGGCACCAGCATCTTCGCCAGACGCGGGATGACCGGTTCTTCAGGCAGCGGAGCCTGACACTGGATCCGCTTCGCCCTCTCCATCCAATCCTGAGAAAGCAATGATAAACTCAGACATCATCCTCGAAAGAATTAAGTAGGGGATACGTAAAAAATAACATACCTCGCTGGCGAGGTGTTTACAATCATGCCCACGGTCTGAATCTGTGGCCGGCGATTTCTCGTTGCCCTTAAAGAGGAACTTCCAGGCACCTTCGTGAGTGGTTTCGAAGAACCTCTCCAGGGTTTGGTGCTTCTTCGGATTAAACTCCCACAAAGGGCGACTTCTGCGCTGGCACGGGAGGATCCGGCGAACTAGCATCACCTGGATTACATCGACAAGCTTGACGTTCTTGGCTACCATACTCTGAACGCGCGTCTGCAGCGCTATCAGCTCATCGGGCGAACACCAGTTCGGACTCTTCTCGACCCAGGAGGTGAGTCGCATGGGAGCACCGGAGCGGAATTCGGCAGCCGCGGCCCAGGTGGTGCCGCGGGGTTCTGTGATGTAGAACCATTGTTTCTGCCACTCCCTCCTTTACTGTCTCCATGAAAGTACCTTTCGGCCAGGAGACGTTGGACAGCTTACTCACCATGGCTCCCCCGCATTCCGCCTGCTGGCCATCCACCACCTTCGGCTTCATGTTGAAGACTTTGAGCCATAGCCTGAAGTGGGGTTGGATGCGGAGTAAGGCCTCACACACAATGATAAACACCGAGATGTTGGGGAAGGAGTTCGGGGACAGATCGTGGAAGTCTATCTCGTAATAATACATCAGCCCGCAGATGAAAGGGTGGAGTGGGAACCCTAGTCCACGGAAGAAATGAGGGATGAAAACCACCCTCTCGTAGGGCTTCAGCATGGGGACGATTTGTCCCTCGGCCGGCAGACGATGGGCGATCTCCTTCGCCTAGTATCCGTCCGCCCAAAGCTCAGTAATGTCCTCCTCCTTGACGGAGGAGACCATCCACGTGCCCTGGCCTCCGGATCCAGACATGGTTGAGTGCTAGCTCGAGTGGAAAGGAGATAAGAACTTGGGCGCTGCAGCTCGAGATTGGGAGGGCGGAGATGGAGAGAAGGCGTGGGAGAGTAAGAGGGAGTCCTTATCCCCTTATAAAGGCAGTAAATATTGAATGCCTCCCACTCGCCTTAGAATTCGCCTATTCCCAAGGGCTGTATAAATGGCATAGTTGTGTTACCCATACCCGCATTGATGAAAATCCCACGATAAGGGGACACGATCTCTGCTTTGACAAGACGTGCCAATGGCAACATCGTCTCAGGACGTGGAGAGGCGGACACAGAAACGGTTCGGCATTATGACCGGTCGGACGTGATGTCATGCTACCAAAAATTTGTCAGCGGATTGGATTCGTGTAAAACTATATTTTCTCTATGGTTGTGTATGGTGTGTGTGACAGGTCCAGATACTATCATTGCGTCCGAAGACTATCTTGGAGTTCGGAAAGAAGGGAACCCGCCTTGCAATGCCAAAGACAATCTGCACGCTGGACTCCTCGTCATTGAAGCCAGGTTCAGGGGCTACTGAGGGAGTCCTGGACTAAGGGGTCCTCGGGCGTCCAGCTTGTTATCCATGGGCCGGAGTGATGGGTTGTGAAGACATGAAGGCCGAAGACTGTACCCGTATCCAGATAGGACTCTCCTTGGCGTGGAAGGCAAGCTTGGCGATCAACTATGAAGATTCCTTCCTATGTAACCGACTCTATGTAACCCTAGATCCCCCCGATGTCTATATAAACCGGAGGGTGTAGTCCGGAAAGGATATACTCATTACCATAGTCATACAGGCTAGACTTCTAGGGTTTAGCCATTACGATCTCGTGGTAGATCAACTCTTGTAACACTCATATTCATCAAGATCAATCAAGCAGGAAGTGGGGTATTACCTCCATAGAGAGGGCCCGAACCTGGGTAAACATCGTGTCCACTGTCTCCTGTAACCATTGATCCTAGACGCACAGTTCGGGACCCCCTACCCGAGATCCGTCGGTTTTGACACCGACAATAACCCACAAGTATAGGTGATCAATTGTACCCTCTTTCGATAAGTAAGAGTGTCAAACCCAACAAGGAGATAAAGGTAGAACAAATATTCCCTCAAGTTCTATCGACCACCGATACAACTCTACGCACGCTTAACAGTCGCTTTACCGAGAACAAGTATGAAACTAGAAGTACTTTGTAGGTGTTTTTGGATAGGTTTGCAAGATAATAAAGAGCGCATAAATAAAAAGTAGGGGCTGTTTAGATAAATAAACAATAAAGTTAGTATAGCGAGTGTGGAAAAGTGGTGGTAGGAGTTGCGAAATTGTCCCTAAGCAATTGACTACTTTACTAGACCGATAGCAAGTTTTATGTGGGAGAGGCCACTGCTAGCATGTCATCCCTGACTTGGAATTCTATGCACTTATTATTGGAACTATTAGCAACCATCCGCAACTACTAACATTCATTAAGGTAAAACCCAATCATAGCATTAAGATATATTGGTCCCCCTTCAATGCCGTTGTCGGTGTCAGAACCGGCGGATCTCGGGTAGGGGCTCCCGAACTGTGCGTCTAGGATCGATGGTAAAAGGAGACGGGGGACACCATGTTTACCTAGGTTCGGGCCCTCTCTATGGAGGTAATACCCTACTTGGTATTACAAGAGTTGATCTACCACGAGATCGTAATGGCTAAACCCTAGAAGTCTAGCCTGTATGACTATGGTAATGCGTATCTGGCCTTTTAGGACTAACCCCTCTGGTTTATATAGACACCGGGGGGATCTAGGGTTTACATAGAGTCGGTTACACAATAAGGAATCTTCATAATCGGTCGCCAAGCTTGCCTTCCACGCCAAGTAGAGTCCAATCCGGACACGGGTGCAGTCTTCGGCCTTCATGTCTTCACAGCCCATCAGTCCGGCCCATGGATAACAGGCCGGCCGCCCGAGGACCCCTTAGTCCAGGACTCCCTCAGTAGCCCCCGAACCAGTCTTCAATAGCGAGGTGTTCGGCACACATGTTGTCTTCGGCATTGCAAGGTGGGTTCCTCCTTTAATGATCTCCAAGTAATGTATTCGGCCATTGATCCAATGTCGCCTTCTTGGCTTCTGCGCATTAAATAATCTTCGTCCTCCACGTGTCGAGCGAATGTGGAAGGTCAGGGTATTTTTGCGAATAACACCCCGTCCACGCAAGGAAGAGCGCCTATTTAAAGAGTTTGGATCCTAGATCCATTCAGCGCCATGCAGGAGAAATCCCCGGAGACTGTTTAGGAGAAACCACTCCAGCATGGCTAGCGTTCCCAGTTCCTCTTCTCGTTCCAGCCTAGAGTAAGGCGAGTGGGAGAGGTGTTCTATGTCTCATAGCCAATTGACGAAGTTGCAAACGCAGGGATTTCTTCCCCCCGCAGATCTAGTCCCTGTTCGAGCGGGGCTAGCTTCCTTCAATGGTGGGACTCAGGCAGAGGACTTCCCCAATCCGTCCGGGGGAGAGCGGGTGTGTCTTGTCCCCTACTTGCTAAGAGGCGTCGGATTTCCAATCCATCCGTTCCTCCGAGGGCTTCTGGAGTACTACGGCCTCCAGCTGCACAACTTCACTCCGGCCTCCATTCTGCACATCGCGGGTTACGTCGCTTTATGCGAACTGTTCCTGGGCATCGAGGCTCATTTCGAGTTGTGGAGGAAGTTGTTTTGTCTCGTCCCGTGCAATCACGAAGGGTCAATATTTGAAGTGGGTAGAGCCAAAGTATGGCATGTCGCTGATACCGGATATCCATCCGACACGCCAAGGAAGGCACCTGATGAATGGCCCTCTGAATGGTTCTATATTGAGGACGTCGCGCTTCCCGACCCGGTTCGGAAGGGTCTTCCTGAATTTGCGAGCGTCCCGCTGAAGAAATGCCACAGTTGGCGTCCCCGGAGCCTTGAAGAGGGAGACGGTACGGAGGTTCGTTAGCTGATGAGCAAGATAAAAGAGCTCTCTCAGTCCGGACTCACAGTAATCGAGGTTATGGCGATCTCCATAGCGCGAGGGGTCCAGCCGCTCCAATACAGAGGGCTTCCAATGTGGCACTACAATGGGGAGGATGATGCCTCTCGCTCCGACCGGAAAGGTCCGGATACCCCTGCCGCCTTGGCTAAGATATTAGCCGAACTGTTCAAAGGGGAGGAAAAGGAATTTTTTTCGCATCAAACTCAGAGACAGGTACTCTATGTATAACCCTCCCAGTTGGGTAAGCCCCAACCCCTCTGTTTTTACTCCTTCCATCTCCGGATTGCCTTTGATAAATTTAAAGTTTGTTTGCTTATGACAACACTGGCGAAAGGTCGCCGAGGGACTTCATAGTCCCGCCCCACAGTCGGAGAACCACAACCGGGAGCTTGATCCCGGGTTTGAAGAGGATCCGGATATATTTGTGGTGCTCGCAGAGGGGGTGTTTTACCAGACGAGCTATGATGGCACATAAGAGGCCATCACCGCTGACTACCCTGGTCTTCTTCCTACTTCACAGGTAAGTAATCAAGAAACACCTTCTCTGAAAGGGTGCTCTTACTCTGCCTCACCCACCGCATTGTCGCGCGTTCTACAGGGGAGGCGTTCAACGATTCCGAGGAAATCGGTTCCTGCGCCGGGCAGGCCTTCAAAGAGGAGGGCCGGTGAAGGCACCGCCGGGCCTTCATCGAGGAGGTACGGATAAATATGTTTTTCAATGGCCGTATCCAACTGTGACCTGTGCGTCTGCTTGACTACAGGAAAAAGGTTCGCCGAACTGTGTCCAGGGATCCGGTCGGTCATGCTCCCGACAACCAGGATTTAGGTCCAGTCGGGGAGACAGGGGCCAATGTAGGAACAAAGCCGGACTGCCCTTCGGCTGAGGGTTCGGACAATATGTCTGTCACCAACTCGGAGGTAGAGAGCGCCATGAATCATCGGCGCTGCAGGGCTGTTTTACGAGACCCGAAGTTCTCGGACGAGGCATTCAATGCCTTTAGCTTGGGCGACGCATACATCCGAGCTGCTCGAGACAGGCTTAGGAAAGCCACAAGGCAGTATCTGACAGATGTGCAGGTAAGCTTTCTTTGTCGAAAAAGGATAGCCGTATGCCTGTAGCCCCCGAGATTGAAAGCAGCTGGCACAACTGATTTAGGGATCGTTGAACAACTAGGTCCTCACAGAAAAGAATGGCCTACTAGCCCAAGAGCTGGAGTAGTGTCGGGCGCAGCTAAAAGCTGCCACCGTCGAACTGGAGAACATCAAGAAGTCGTCTTCCGGTAATGTTCCCCTCCACCGAGGAACAATGATTGTGTACCAACTGTGCTAACGCTGCTGCTGATCGCGTAATAGGGTCGTCTGATCAACTTGAAGAGAAGTTGAAGATCGCCCAAGACGGGGAAAAAGAGGTGAAAAGGCAACATGCCACAGGCGAGCGTGTGCTGACCCGCGTCAGAGACGATAAAAACAAGCTATAGGATTCCAACACTGCATTGCGTGAAGAGTTGAAAGATGTTCGAGCCCAGCTAGCCGATTCCGTGAAGGAGAACAAAAAGCTGCGGGGCGATATCTTCGGTATGTGTCCGAACTATACGTGAAGTAGCTCAGAGATAAATGGGACTGATATAGTCATGTTTGCAGGTGTACTGACGGGCCGTCCTGAAGAGGAGGTGTCCGGATCATCAAGTGATCTGCTGCAGCGGCTGTCACAAGTGCACGAGCATGCTCGGCTAGCCATGCGGAGCGTGGCCAAGGCCTTATGGCCGTCCGACTCCCCCAGGAAGTATGGAGGAGCTTGTAGAGCTGTTCAAGGGAGTGCGGCGGCGTATCTGACTATGGAAGATATCGGCCTGCCAAGAGGGTGCACGAGAAGCCTGGGCCATGGTGAAAACGCGATATACCAAGCTGGGCCCGAATCACATGGCCCGGGTTGGACCGCTAGGGTCAAATGGGGAAGAAATTCCCGTTAGTTTAGTATATAACCAAGTAGAGGGGGCCGCCAAATATTCCAAACAAGATTGTAAATTAGACCGCCTCTTGGACGGTGTAGAGGGGGAAGCGTTTGAGTCAAAGTCACTATGTACTTTCCTCGCCCTGTGTAATTCTAGCTGAATTGTATAGCATTTGTCATGGCAGACCTTTTCGCTTCAACCTTCGGACTCAAGGGTACGGAGTGTTTCCGGATACCCTCACGGCCGAATAGGCCGGGGTATGCCTGGAAAACTAGGCGTAGGGGTCATAGTTGCTTGAACAGACAAGTTGTATTCTACTAGTTATGTTATATTACATTTAAGTCGTAAGAAACATCTTCCAGAGAGAATAGTTCCGTTAAGGGTTCCTTTCCCTGGGTGTGCATGTATTAATGTACATGTCCGAGTTGTGATGAAAAAATCACCGTTTATGTAACTTCTGGGGGTTACCAATGGAGTAATTGCAAAAACGTCTTTAATTCACCGACCGAATATTCCCTTAAGAACGCTAGCTTTCGGCTTCACCCAGTCTGAGGTACACATCCGGATGACCCGGCAGTAACAATCGCAGAGGTGCTCCCTTTATGCCCTAGCCGAACTAACGGGAACATAGGGCATAAGCACAGGAGCCAGGCAACCCAGCTTGGCCAGAACTTAAGTCATATCAATGCATATAGTGGCGAAGAAAAGGTACATATGGAAGAACTCATATGTCAAGAGCTTGATGCTCGAAGAATAATGATAAAAAGCTTCTGTCCAAGAAGCCCCCAGGTATAATGGACATACATTTTTGAAATATGTATATGTTAGCGGTGTGCGGTCTAGCCGTACCAAAACTTTAAAGTGAAGAATGAAAAAGTAATCGAAAAAGAGAGAAAAATAATGGAAACTACAGGGGAGAAGGAGACGAACAAGGAGTTCGGCACTAGGCATAGAATCTTCGGAGTCTGGCCGCGTTCCAGGGGTTCAGCTCGAGGCGATTGTCCGATGCATCACGAAGACGGTACGCTCCTCCGGTGAGAACTTTGTCAATTATGAAGGACCCTCCCATTTGGGCTTTAGTTTGTCCTTTTTCTTCTCCGGCAGGCGTAGAACGAGTTCGCCAACATTGTAAGTCTTGGCCCGTACTTCTCTGCTTTTGTATCTTCAAGCCTGCTATTGGTAGAATGCTGAACGGGCCTTTGCGACATCGCGTTCCTCCTCCAGGGAATCTTGGCCGTCTTGCCGATCGAGCTTGGCTTCTCTCTCTTCGTACATACGCACTCGAGGTGAGTCGTGAATAATATCGCAGGGCAATACGCCCTCTGCGCCATACACCAAGAAGAAAGGTGTGTATCCGGTAGTACGGTTGGGAGTGGTCCGCAGCCCCCAGAGTACGGAGTCGAGCTCCTCAATCCAGTGCTTGTCTGATTCTTTCAAAGACCGCACTAGTCTGGGCTTGATGCCGCTCATAATAAGACCATTGGCTCGTTCGACTTGACCGTTGGTTTGTGGGTGGTAGACGGAGGCGTAATCGAGTTTAATACCCAGATTAGTACACCAGGTTTTTACCTCGTCGGCTGTGAAATTGGATCCGTTGTCGGTGATGATGCTGTGTGGGACACCATAACGGTGCACCACAGCAGATATGAAGTCAATCACCGGGCCGAACTCGACCGTTTTGACCGGTTTAGCCTCTATCCGCTTAGTGAATTTGTCCACCATAACCAGCAGATATGTTTTCTTATGACTTCCCCCTTTAAGGGGTCCGACCATATCCAAGCCCCAGACCGCGAAAGGCCAAGTAATGGGGATAGTTTGCAAGGCAGTTGGGGGCATGTGGCTTTGGTTGGTGAAGAGCTGGCATCCGACGCAGCGTTGGACAAGGTCCTGCGCGTCTGCTCGGGCTGTCGGGCAATAAAACCCAGTGCGGAAGGCTTTGCTAACGAGGGCTCGAGCTGCGGCATGGTGTCAGCCGAGGCCAGCATGAATTTCCGCTAACAGCTGCCGCCCTTCTTCTTCGGAGATACATCTTTGAAGTACTCCGGTAGTGCTTTTTTTGTAGAGCTCTCCGTCGTGGACCTTGTAGGCCTTCGAACGCCTGACAATGCGGCGAGCCTCATTCTGGTCGTCGGGAAGCTCCTTCCTATTAATGTAGGCCAAGAAGGGTTCGGTCCATGGGGCAATGACTGCCATAATGAGATGGGCCGATGGTGTTATTTCGGTGGCTGATCCCCTGGCACTGTCTGTATGTTCGGGATTTGAGGTTGTGTTCGGATCTAAACTGTGGTCGCCGCCCTCCCCTTGCCACACCACGGATGGCTTGAAGAGCCTTTCCAGGAAGATGTTAGGTGGGACAGGGCCGCGCTTAGCGCTGATGCGAGCCAGAACGTCCGCTGCTTCATTGTTTTCTCGGGCGACATGATGAAGTTCAAGTCCTTCGAACCGAGCCGACATTTTCAACACGGCATTGCGATAAGCTGCCATCTTTGGATCCTTGGCATCAAAGTCGTCATTTATCTGAGATATCGCGAGGTTCGAGTCCCCGCGCACCTCCAGGTGTTGTATGCCCATGGATGTGGCCATCCGAAGACCATGCAGTAGGGCCTCGTATTCGGCTGCGTTGTTGGAGTTTGTGTATAATATCTGGAGTACATACTGGACGACGTCTCTAGTGGGGGATGTTAATACGACTCCCGCTCCTAGTCCTGCCAACATTTTGGAGCCATCAAAATACATGACCCAGTTTGAGTATGCACCGTACTCTTTAGGGAGTTCGGCCTCTATCCATTCGGCGACGAAGTCGGCCGACACTTGAGATTTGATGGCTCAACGAGGCTTGTATGTTATGTCGAATGGAAGTAGCTCTATGGCCCATTTGGCGATACGTCCCGTGGCATCGTGGTTGTTTATTATGTCATTGAGTGGGACCTCAGAAGCCACCGTGATTGAACACTCCTGGAAGTAGTGTCGTAGCTTGCGGGATGCCATGAAGACCGCGTATGCTATCTTTTGGTGTGGGGGTACCGAGATTTGCGTGGTGTGAGGACAGTAGAGACATAGTATACTAGTTTTTGAAGTGGGAATTTGTGTCCGTCCTGTTCTCGTTCGACGACGAGCAAGGCGCTTACCACTTGATGTGTTGCCGATATGTATAGCAACATGGGTTCACCCGCGTTTGGTGCGGCCAGGATTGGATTGCTTGCTAGGAGGGTCTTTATTTCCTCCAGTCCGGTAGTTGCCGCGTCTGTCCATTCGAAGTTATCTGTGCACCATAAGAGGCGTACAGTGGTAGTGCCTTTTCTCCTAGTCTGGAGATAAAGCGACTTAGTGCTGCCACGCATCCTGCCAGCTTTTGGACCTGTTTGA
The DNA here is from genome assembly GCF_018294505.1 of Triticum aestivum. Classification (NCBI taxonomy): domain Eukaryota; kingdom Viridiplantae; phylum Streptophyta; class Magnoliopsida; order Poales; family Poaceae; genus Triticum; species Triticum aestivum. Next base: position 395,122,296 of record NC_057799.1, read on the forward strand.
GGTCTGTTGGTGTAGCCAACTGTGACAGAGCTCGGATTTTAGCTGGATTTGCTTCGATTCCTCTATTGGAAACGTTGAAGCCCAGCAGTTTTCCGGCGGGGACGCCGAAGACACACTTCTCCGGGCTGAGCTTAATGTCATATGCCCGGAGGTTGTCAAACGTAAGACGTAAGTCGTCTATTAGTGTTTCGACATGCCTAGTCTTGATGACGACGTCATCAATGTAAGCTTCTACCGTTTTGCCGATCTGTTTCTCTAGGCATGTTTGGATCATGCGTTGGTATGTCGCGCCAGCGTTCTTGAGCCCGAAGGGCATAGTATTGAAGCAGAATGGCCCGTATGGGGTAATAAATGCTGTTGCAGCTTGATCGGATTCCTTCATTTTGATTTGATGGTATCCGGAATATGCATCGAGGAAACATAATGAGTCATGTCCTGCTGTGGCGTAAATGATTTGATCAATGCGGGGAAGGGGAAAAGGATCCTTAGGGCAAGCCTTGTTGAGATCCTGAAATCGACACATAGGCGCCGGGATTTATCCTTCTTTGGTACCATCACCAGGTTCGCCAGCCAGTCCGGATGCTTGATTTCTCTAATGAATCTAGCCTCGATGAGCTTGGCCAGCTCCTCCCCCATGGCTTGTCGCTTGGGTTCGGAAAAGCGCCGCAATGTTTGCTTGACTGGTTTAAATCCCTTTAATATGTTGAGGCTATGTTTGGACAACTTACGTGGGATCCCTGGCATATCTGAAGGGTGCCAGGCAAATATGTCCCAATTTTCGCGCATGAATTCTCGTAGTGCGGCATCAACTGTTGGGTTCAGTTGAGCTCCGATAGATGCTGTCTTCTTGGGGTCCGTTGGGTGGACCTGAAATTTGACTATTTCTTCTGCTGGTTTGAATGAGGTGGATTTGGGGCGTTTGTCGAGGATCACATCGTCCCTGTCCACTATGGAGCGTAGTGCGGTTAATTCTTCGGCCGCGAGGGCCTCGGATAGCGCTTCCAGAGCCAGGGATGCGGTTTTGTTTTCAGCGCGGAGTGCTATGTCCGGATCACTTACGAGAGTGATTGTACCGTTTGGTCCGGGCATTTTGAGCTTCATATACCCGTAGTGAGGTATAGCTTGGAAGCGTGTGAAAGCATCCCGCCCCAATAGGGTGTGATATCTGCTGCTGAAAGGGGACACTTGGAAGGTTATTTCTTCGGACCAATAGTTCTCCGGCGTGCCGAATACCACGTCAAGTGTGATTTTGCCCGCGCACCGCGCTTCCCGACTAGGAATAATCCCCCAGAAGGTTGTGTTACTTTGCTTGATGCGGCTCCTATCTATTTCCATTTTATGGAGTGTATCCTCATAAATGAGATTTAGTCCGCTGCCGCCGTCCATGAGGACCTTGGTGAGTCGAAATCCATCCACGATGGGGCTGAGGACTAACGCGGCTGGCGCTCGTACTGTTCTGTACTTTGGTTCGTCACCGGCGTTGAATGTTATAGCCGTGTCGTTCCATGGGTTTATTACAGCAATTTGGCAGACTTCGTCGAGCTCGCGAAGTGCCCTTTTGCGCTTGTTGTTTGAAGCGAATGTCTCGAAGACCGACAATACTCTTGGGTCGTCGTCTTCTAGGGGGTGCTGTTCCGGGGCATCCTTGATAAGGATGTCCTCGCCGCTCTTGGCTACCTGTCATAGTATCCAACATGCTCTAAGGCTGTGGGTTGCCACGGTGCCTGTTGTTGTATGTATTTTGCATGGGCCATCGAGCCACCCCTCCTGAATGGTTCCGTGCCGTATAGAGGCTTTGTGTTTTTTGACTGTTGGACTGGGCGTGCCATGAGGGTGCGCCCTTTTCACCTATAGGGGGAGTTGGGTTGGGACTGACGGTTCCCAGTGAGCTGCCCGAGTTTCCCAGGCGCTCTCCATCGCGCAGTACTTTTGTACGATGGTTGCTAAGTCAGCGAATTTTAGTATGCGGCGGCGATTGATGGCATTGAGGATTCCTTCGTCCGCGCAATTTTTGCAGAACGCTGATATTGCATCTTCGTCACGACAATCTTTTACCTTGTCCTTGACAAGGAGGAATCTGGCCCAGAAGTGGTGGACCTTTTCCTGAGACTGCCGTTTTATGCTCATGAGAGCGTCTATGTCTGGGTGGGTGGGTGGAATTAAATCCGAACCCCGACCTGACCGATTATCCGGAGTCTAACGACCTTCCGAACTTGACAGTCCGGGTTCCGAAATATCTTCTGATTGTTTGGGACCGCCATCCAATGCTATGTTCAGAGGGCTGGTCGCATCCTTTCGCGGGTGAGTATCTGGCTCCTCATGAACGGCGATCCGAACATAGCCCGTCTTCGATATAGAAGAAGACTCGCCGTCCTGCTCCTCGACTACCGCAATCTGATGGGTGACCGGTGGAGTTTCAGTTTCTCCCTGATCGGTTTTAGGCCCGATCTGATCGTAATCGGTGGCGATTCCCAAAGCGGCGATGTGGTCTAGGAGCTCGTTTAAGGACGAAAACTCAACCGGATCCATCTGCTTGGAGTGCTCGGAATTGATGCGAAGGGGATTTTCGATGGCCCGAGAGGTCATCGTCGGCTCCATAGCCGAACGGGCGATCATAGTAAAGCCGCCCAGCCGAAGGGTTTGGCCCGGGGCCAGAACCACCCCGGCGGTGATGTATTGTTTAAGGACAAGGCGAGCCATCGAGCCTTTTATCGACGGCATAGTGGAACTCTCAATGAAAGCACCAATGTCGGTGTCAAAACCGGCGGATCTCGGGTAGGGGGTCTCGAACTGTGCGTCTAGGATCGATGGTAATAGGAGACGGGGGACACGATGTTTACCCAGGTTCGGGCCCTCTCTATGGAGGTAATACCCTACTTCCTGCTTGATTGATCTTGATGAATATGAGTATTACAAGAGTTGATCTACCACGAGATCGTAATGGCTAAAACCTAGAAGTCTAGCCTGTATGACTATGGTAATGCGTATCTGGACTTTCTGGACTAACCCCTCTGGTTTATATAGACACCGCGGGGATCTAGGGTTTACATAGAGTCGGTTACACAAGAAGGAATCTTCATAATCGGTCGCGAAGCTTGCCTTCCACGCCAAGTAGAGTCCAATCCGGACACGGGTGCAGTCTTCGGCCTTCATTTCTTCATAGCCCATCAGTCCGGCCCATGGATAACAGGCCGGACGCCCGAGAACCCCTTAGTCCAGGACTCCCTCACCCGTATGCATCAATTTCTATTCTAGGTTGAAGCTTCTGTCACTCTTGCCCTCCAATACATAGTCCTATCAACATACAACTAACCCTATGGTGTGATCCACGTGCGCGCTCATATGATGGGCACCAAAGGACAGAAACATAACCACAAGCAAATTAAACCAATCATATCAATTCACCAATTACCGATAGGACAACGAAAATCTACTCAGACATCATAGGATGGCAACACATCATTGGATAATAATATGAAGCATAAATCACCATGTTCAAGTAGAGGGTACAGCGGGTTGTGGGAGAGTGGACCGCTGTAGATAGATGGGGGAAGGTGATGAAGATGTTGGTGAAGATGACGGAGGTGTTGGTGTAGATTGCGGTGATGATGATGGCCCCGGCGGTGTTCCAACGCCACCGGGAGAGAGGTGGAGAGGGACCCCCTTCTTCTTCTTCTTCTTCTTCTTCCTTGACCTTCTCCCTAGATGGGAGAAGGGTTTATCCTCTGATCCATGGCTTCCATGGCATGGGAGGGGCGAGAGACCCTCTGAGATTGGATCTGTCTCTCTGTCTCTCTCTGTTTCTGTGCTCCCTGATTCTGCCCTTTCACCGTTTCTTAAATTCCCGGAGATCCGTAACTCCGATCGGGCTGAAATTTGGACACGATTTTTATCCGGATATTGGCTTTCTTGCGGCGAAAGAAGGGCACCAACCGCCTTACGGAGTGGCTACGAGGGCCCAGGGCGCGCCCCTGCCTCATGGCCCCCTCGGGCATCGTCTCGCATTGATTCTTCTTCCCAAAAATCACATATATTCCAAAAAAAATCTCCGTCAGTTTTTGTCCCGTTTGGACTCCGTTTGATATGGATTTTCAGTGAAACAAAAAACATGCAAAAAACAGGAACTGGCACTGGGCACTGGATCAATATGTTAGTCCCAAAAATAGTATAAAAAGTTGCCAAATGTATATGAAAGTTGTAGAATATTGGCATGGAACAATAAAAAATTATAGATACGACGGAGATGTATCAGGGCTTTGCCGGGGTGCTCCCCAGTATGGCGCTCTTCCGCCACTACTTCTACCCTCGCATCCAACCAAGGGGCGCCATCTCTGGGAGCATCGCCTGGATCCCAAGGACCTAGGAGAAAGGCACATACCCAGAGGGTGCCCAGAAGGAGAGGTGGGAGGAGTGACGGGGCCGGTGGTGCTGGATCGAGGAGAAGGACCCGCCGAAGTTCTGCCGGGTTCGTCAGAGCCTGCCGACCCGCCGCCAGGACTGGAGTGACCTCGATGTCAATGACAAGAAGCTCTCGACCGCCACCACCAGGATTCATTGCCTCACCATGGCCGGGCTCACCCTCGAGATGATTGGGGCGGACTTCATCCGTCGCCAAATTGCCCCGCTACACAACAAGGGGAGGCCGGCCTGGGACTTCAGGAATGCGGCCGACTTCATGAGGCTCCGCCCTGGCCTGAAGCATAACTTCACGGTGATGGGGCATGCCCATTTCTGCCGAAGGCTCTTCCAGCTCGACGTGGACAGCGACGGCAGGGAGGAGAGGAGAGGCAAGGCCACGAAGGCCGGCAAGGCTGTCAAGGGGCCCCTGTTTGGGTTACCGGCGGGAGTGGTCCCGCTGAGCAACAACTCTCGCCAATCCGCCATCATTGCCATGATGCCGGACTTCAAGGCGCACGGCCTTGACCCGTCCTGGGCCGAGCCGCCAACAGAGAAGGTGCAGGAGTTCTTCAACACTTTGTCGGAGGCTTACGTCCGCGACGAGCCGCTGCTCATCCAGGACACCACCCACGCGGAGCTGGACTACATCGCTGCCAGGGCGGCAGAGGCAGCGCTCGCCAGGGAGGCCAGTAGCGCTGGCAGCGTGGAGGACGAGGCCGACGCGGCCGCGGAGGAGAGGGAGCTCGCCTAGTGGGCGGAGTCTGATGGGGAGGCTAGCGGCGCCAACGCCGAGGACCCCCTTGTTGAAGATGCGGGCAACGAGTCGTCCGAAGAGGAGGTCGAGGTGAACGACCCCCCGGTCGCGGGGAGGTAGCGCGTCCTGAGGCGGGCCAGCTCTGGTGAGCCGGTCCGGCCCGGCAGGATCATGCAGCGGCAGCCACCCCAGGAGCAGCTCGTGCGCGAGACGAGGGCGATGAAGGCCGCGGCTGCGACGAAGGCGGTGAAGGCCGCAGTGGCGAAGAGGAAGGCAACTGCTTCCTCCTCGTCCAAGCGGTACCAGACCCCATCTCCTTCCCCTTTGGACAACACCTTGGAGGCCGAGTTTGACCTCGGATCTTTCAGCCCGGTGAGGAAGAGGAAGCTAGTGGAGGAGGAGGTGGAGGAAGAGTAAGTATTTCGCCCCACGCATCATCTCCTGACGTCACTCCAATGTTATCCTTTTTTGATTTGGTGTTATCTTCACAGGGACGTGGAGACGCTGGCCCAGAGGGTGGCGTAGAGGGCCAAGGCCTCGACGGGCAACAAGCTCCCGGCGGGTACTTCGCATACGCCGTTGCTGGTGGATAGCAGCCCGGACAGCAGCCCCCGGCGTAGCCCCCGCTTTAGTCCCCAGCGTAAGCTCATCACTTACTCCTCCATTGATGAACTTTGGGGTGTGAATCTTTGACGCTGATCTTGCCGGGTTTGCAGGAGAAGAACGGCAGCAGGAGGAGCCGCCGAGGGCCACCCCCAACACGCCGCCCCTCTCGACCACGCCGCCCCGAGGGGCGTCCCCGGCAAGGGCATCCACCACCGAGCCCACGCATATGGAAGAGGAGGAGGCAAACTTGGGTGCCGGGGGTTCTGCCTCGGCAACGAATGCTGGCGGGGAGGGCGCCACTTCTTCCCAGCCCAATGTGGGTGAGTTATTTGCTTTCTATCCATGTTCTTTCTTCTTCTTTTTAAACCTCGACCTTGGCTCCGCCTCATTCCCCTTCCTGGTATCCAGACCCTTCCTCGGTGGACCGAGGGGGACATCGACACCGTCATCGAGGAGGTCGCCAGGGACGCCGAGGCCGAGGCCGACAAGATCGCCGCCAAGGAGGCCGCCAAGACTGCTGCTGAAGAGGCTAACAAGGGGCTTGCCGGGGAGGCCGGCAAGGTCTCTGCCGAGGAGGCCGGCACGGGGCCTGCCGAGGAGGGGGCGGTTGACGACCAACCTTCCTCCTCCGCTGCCTCTGGCTCGGGCAAGTACCCGAAGGTGAGCGATGACCTGTTCGTCCACCTCCCAGGGACGGCGAGCACCAGGGCGCCCACCGAGGGAGAGGTGTTCGATGCCGAGGTGCTCGCTGCCGCCGGGCTTGAGGTTGTTGACGAACCGAGCGCCGGTGGCGGCGGTTCCCAGGAGGAGCAGCTCCTTCGGGCCATGAGCGCCAACTTCCAAAAGCTCCAGGCGCTTCATCGTGCCTGCCTAGACAAGGCAAAATCCAGGATGGCGGCAGTGGACAAGGTGGAGGTGGATCTCGGGGGGCGCGTCACCGAGACGCAGGCCTGGTTCCGCCAGGCCCACGAGGAACTGAAGGTTTCCCAGGTTCTGCTAGCTGAGCGCAAACAAGAGCTTAACCTGCTGCAGGCCGATGTCGAGAAAGCCCGGGAGGCGGCGAAGGAACAGGCCGCCAAGGACGAGGCTGCTCGGCACGAGCACCAGGCCGAGCTGAACTTCCAGGAGGAGGACCTTGCCGCTCGTGAGGAGGCGCTCGCCTCCACCCTCCGCGGCAAGGATGGGGGTGTCAAGAAGCTTGCCGTGCAGCGGACCCAAGAGCTGGAGCAGAGGCACAAGGAGGCACTCAATGCTTAGGCCTAGGTCCATGCCAGCAAGGTGAAGGAGCTGGAGGTGGAGCAGGTGGACTGAAGGAATGGGTCCTGGAGCTGGCGAAGGAGAAGGACACGCTCAACGGCGCTTTGGTGGAGGCGCAGGCCGCAGTCCTCGGTAAGGCCGAGCTGCTCTCCAAGGCCAACGACTCCATCAAAGACCTGAAGCTGAAGCTGGAGGGTCGTGAGGGGACGCTTTCAGAGTTCAGGGCCCGGGAAGAGACCCTGACCAAGGACCTGGAGGAGGAGAGGTGGCTGCGGAGAAAAGACGCTGCCGAACACAAGGAGTACGCGGAGGGCATAAACCGTTGGGTCAGCCGCCTCGCCGATGTTGCCGGCAGGACCACCATGAAGCTGGCTGCCATGGGGATGCCAAATGTGAGGTACGCCCCGGAGCCGAACGTGAGTCCCAATGCCAAACTAACCCTGTTCTTCGAGGGCGTTCTTGGAGCCCTGGAGCAGCTCCCCTCCAACCGGGGAACTTATCTGGCCAACGAGTCCCGGAGGCTCTGCCGGGGTGCCCTGACCAAGGTGCTCACCAAGGTGGCGTTCTGGAACCCCACCGTCAACTTTGCCAACGCGTTGGAGAGCTTCCCGTAGGAGGAGGACCTCACGGTGCTCAGGGAGCGTATCAAGCCCATTGATGTCTACTACACAACCTTCTTCTTGTCGACGTTGTTGGGACTCCAAGTGCAGAGGTTTGTAGGACAGTAGCAAATTTCCCTCAAGTGGATGACCTAAGGTTTATCAATCCGTGGGAGGCGTAGGATGAAGATGGTCTCTCTCAAACAACCCTGCAACCAAATAACAAAGAGTCTCTTGTGTCCCCAACACACCCAATACAATGGGAAATTGTATAGGTGCACTAGTTCGGCGAAGAGATGGTGATACAAGTGCAATATGGATGGTAGATATAGGTTTTTGTAATATGAAAATATAAAAACAGCAAGGTAACTAAAGATAAAAGTGAGCATAAACAGTATTGCAATGCTAGGAAACAAGGCCTAGGGTTCATACATTCACTAGTGCAAGTTCTCTCAACAATAATAACATAATTGGATCATATAACTATCCCTCAACATGCAACAAAGAGTCACTCCAAAGTCACTAATAGAGGAGAACAAACGAAGAGATTATGGTAGGGTACGAAACCACCTCAAAGTTATTCTTTCTGATCGATCTATTCAAGAGTCCGTAGTAAAATAACACGAAGCTATTCTTTCCGTTCAATCTATCATAGAGTTCGTACTAGAATAACACCTTAAGATACAAATAAACCAAAACCCTAATGTCACCTAGATACTCCAATGTCACCTCAAGTATCCACGGGTATGATTATACGATATGCATCACACAATCTCAGATTCATCTATTCAAACCAACACAAAGTACTTCAAAGAGTACCCCAAAGGTTCTACCGCAGAGTCAAGACGAAAACGTGTGCCAACCCCTATGCATAGGTTCATGGGCGGAACCCGCAAGTTGATCACCAAAACATACATCAAGTGAATCAGGTGAATATCCCATTGTCACCATAGATAAGCACGACAAGACATACATCAAGTGTTCTCAAATCCTTAAAGACTCAATCCGATAAGATAACTTCAAAGGGAAAACTCAATCCATTACAAGAGAGTAGAGGGGGACAAACATCATAAGATCCAACTATAATAGCAAAGCTCGCGATACATCAAGATCGTATCAACTCAAGAACACGAGGGAGAGAGATCAAACACATAGCTACTGGTACATACCCTCAGCCCCGAGGGTGAACTACTCCCTCCTCGTCATGGAGAGCGCCGGGATGATGAAGATGGCCACCGGTGAGGGTTCCCCCCCTCCGGCAGGGTGCTGGAATAGGGTCCCGATTGGTTTTTGGTGGCTACAGAGGCTTGCGGCGGCGGAACTCCCGATCTATTCTGCTCCCCAAAGTTTTTAGGGTATATGGATATATATAGGCGGAAGACATACATCAGGGGAGCCACAAGGGGCCCACGAGGGTGGAGGGCGCGCCCAGGGGGGTGGGCGCGCCCCCCTACCTCGTGCCTTCCTCGTTGCTTCCCTTACGTATACTCCAAGTCTTCTGGATTGCTTCCGTTCCAAAAATAACTTTCCCGAAGGTTTCATTCCGTTTGGACTCCGTTTGATATTCCTTTTCTGCGAAACACTGAAACAATGGAAAAAAACAGGAACTGGCACTGGGCTCTTTGTTAATAGGTTAGTCCCAAAAATAATATAAAAGTTTTTAATAAAGCCCATAAACATCCAAAACAGATAATATAATAGCATGGAACAATCAAAAATTATAGATACGTTGGAGACGTATCACCCATCATCGACTGCGTCAATGGAGTTGAGAGGGTGGAGGGCCAGCGCCGGGACCTGGCACCCCATTTCTCGTCGCCGCTGCGAGTTCAAGACCAAGACAATTTTATCTTAAGTTAGAACCGCAGCGATTATTTGATGTAATATAACTCTTCAGTACTTCAATATCACGCATGCTATCTCCTCGTTAGATCTTTCTTTGTATGTTTGCACCCTACACTTGTTGAGATAAGGCTGCCAGCGCATAAACCCATACCGTGGTGCTTTGAGGACGGATCCTTACCACCCTGCCGGAAGGGCGCTTGGTGCTGGGCAAGCCACCTTGCCGCTGCCAGCGTAGTCGCTTGAACCGTCGAGCGGACTCGAAATAGGACAAGAGCGCTGCTGGTAGCAGGTAGGCCACCTTGCCTTTCTCAGCGCGGCCGCATGAACTGTCTAGTGGACTCGAGATAGAGACAAGGGCGTTGCCAATAGCAGAAGGGTCCCATTGCATGCAGGTTTCTCGTACAAGGAACGAGATCTTCCGGGGAGGACAGACTTATATAAATGAAATTAGCCAAAATTTTGCATGACTTAGCTTTTCGGGGCCACACGGATGGCCATCGAGGCTGCAGACGGCACCAGAGGGTGGTTGATCGGCGTCGCCCTCTCCCTTCGAGCCATCCTCATGAAAGAGTCGCTGCGTCGGCTCTAAAACCAGATTTCCACGACTAGCACCCCCTACCTGGCGCGCTAAAGATGTCGGGGGAAACGACACCTACTGGATCACGAGGAATCCCTTTTGCTACGGTTGGCGGGCGCGGGGCTGTGGAAAGAGCGGGATTGAGAGATCAACGCAGGAGGATTATCCAGGTTCGGGCCGCAAGTGATGCGTAATACCCTACTCCTGCTGGTTTCTGTTTATCTGGTGTTATTGGACTAGCTACAAAGCGTGCAGGGTCCAAAAAGTCTGAATCCTCTCCCAGTATGTCGCGGGCCTCCTTTTATAGACAAAGGGGCTGCCACAGTGGCACACAGGAGGTGGAAAGCTATACAATGGTTGAGTCTATCCTCTGGCACCATAGGACAAACACATTTAATGCGCTGCCGACGTGCCCTTCTTGCTTTATCGGGGACGGCAAGGAAGCTCGTCCCAGCTGTCGCCGCCTCGCCTAGCTTCGACGCGCGTCCGAACTAACGAGGCGGGTAATGCCACGCTGGCTGGCTGGCTGCAGAGTTGGTGCAGTGGCAGAGCCTTCACGAAGATTTGCATGCCACCACGCAGGTGCTTGCTGAGTCGGCCTAGAGGCCGCACGTCGCCGCGCAGGTTCTCGCCTAGTTGGTGGGCTGGCAGCTGCATGGGAACAGCGGCGGAGTCTTGGCAGATGTGGGCCTGGCCGCGGCTCTGCGGATGTCTTCGGCAAGAGTCTTGCCAGAGCCCCGGCAAGGGTCTTGCCGTGGCATCGTGGTCGTCCCCGGCAAGGGGCTTGCCGGAGGTCTCGTGGGTATCCTTGGCAAGGATCTTGCCGAGGATCTTCGTCTTCTGGTTATTCATCTAGTCTTGTATGCTTCTGATCTTCACAAAGATCTGCATGCCACCATGGAGGCGCCTCCCGAGCTTTGGTTCCAATGTGGTTGAGGGCGTCGGAGCTCTCAGGCTCGTGGGTGGCAGCCCTGCTGGCATTGGGCAAGTTGCCCCGGCAAGATGCTTGCCGGGGCTGTGGAGGCCGCCCCGGCAAGGGCCTCGCCAGGGGAGTCCACTTTGCCCTTCTGCTCCTTGTGTTTCCAGCTTGGCGTTGGTATGGTCATCTTGTGCCTTTCCTTCCTCTACCCCGCCAAGTGTGGCCAGGGGCGTGGTGCTGCGACTGCCCGCGCACAAGTAAAGGGGTGCAAAAAGGGACCCCTACTTTTGTACACCGACAAACCATGATGCCACTATGGAGATCAAGGTGTCAAGCCGGTGACGATGGAGATCATGACGGTGCTTTGGAGATGGAGATCAAAGGCACAAGATGATGATGTCCATATCATGTCACATATTTTGATTGCATGTGATGTTTATCTTTTATGCATCTTATTTTGCTTAGTACGGTGGTAGCATTATAAGATGATCCGTTACTAAAATTTCAAGGTATAAGTGTTCTCCCTGAGTATGGACCGTTGCGATAGTCCGTCGTGCTGAGACACCACGTGATGATCGGGTGTGATAAGCTCTATGTTCACATACAACGGGTGCAAGACAGTTTTGCACATGCGGGGTACTCGGGTTAAACTTGATGAGCCTAGCATGTACACACATGGCCTCAGAACACTGAAGACCGAAAGGTCGAACATGAATCATATAGTAGATATGATCAACATAGAGATGTTCACCATTGAAGACTACTCCATCTCACGTGATGATCAGACATGGTTTAGTTGATTAGGATCACGTGATCATATAGATGACTCGAGGGATGTCTATCTAAGTGGGAGTTCTTAAGTAATATGATTAATTGAACTTAATTTATCATGAACTTAGTCCTGATAGTTTTTGCATATCTATGTTGTAGATCAACGGCCCCATGCTACCGTTCCCTTGAATTTTAATGCGTTCCTAGAGAAAGCTAAGTTGAAAGATGATGGTAGCAACAACACAGACTGGGTCCGTAACTTGAGGATTATCCTCATTGCTGCACAGAAGAATTATGTCCTTCATGCACCGCTAGGTGACAAGCCCCCTCGCTAATGTAGACACTTTGAACGTCTGGCAGACGTGGTGTGATGACTACTCTATAGTTCAGTGTGCCATGCTCTACAGCTTAGAATCAGTACTTCAAAGACGTTTTGAACGTAATGGACCATATGAGATGATCCAGGAATTGAAGTTAATATTTCAAGCAAATGCCTGAGTTGAGAGATATGAAGTCTCCAACAAGTTCTATAGCTGCAAGATGGAGGAGAACAGCTTTGTCAGTGAACACATACTCAGAATGTCTGGGTATCATAACCACTTGACTCAGCTGGGAGTTAATCTTCCGGATGATAGTGTTATTGACAGAGTTCTTCAATCACTGCCACCAAGCTACAAAGTCTTCGTGATGAACTATAATATGCAAGGGATGGATAAGACAATTCCCGAGCTCTTCGCTATGCTCAAAGCTGCGGAGGTAGAAATCAAGAAAGAGCATCAAGTGTTGATGGTTAACAAGACCACTAGTTTCAAGAAAAAGGTCAAGGGAAAGAAGGGGAACTTCAAGAAGAATGGCAAGCAAGTTGTCACTCCCGGGAAGAAGCACAAGTCTGGACCCAACCCTCAAACCGAGTGCTTCTACTGCAAAGGGGCTGGTCACTGGAAGCGGAACTGCCCCAAGTATTTGGCGGATAAGAAGGATGGCAAAGTGAACAAAGGTATATTTGATATACATGTTATTGATGTGTACCTTAGTAATGCTCGCAGTAGCACTTGGGTATTTGATACTGGTTCTGTTGCTCATATTTGCAACTCGAAATATGGGTTACTTATTAAATGAAGATTGGCTAAGGACGAGGTGATGATGCGCGTCGGGAATGGTTCCAAGGTCGATGTGATCGTTGTCGGCACGCTACCTCTACCTCTACCTTCGAGATTAGTTTTAAACATGAATAATTGTTATTTGGTGCCAACATTGAGCATGAACATTATATCTGGATCTTGTTTGATGCGAGACGGTTATTCATTTAAATCAGAGAATAATGGTTGTTCTATTTATATGAGTAATATCTTTTATGGTCATGCACCCTTGGAAAGTGGTCTATTTTTGTTGAATCTCGATCGTGGTGATACACATATTCATAATATTGATGCCAAAAGATGCAAAGTCGATAATGATAGTGCAACATATTTGTGGCACTGCCGTTTAGGTCATATTGGTGTAAAGCGCATGAAGAAACTCCATGCGGATGGACTTTTGGAATCACTTGATTATGAATCATTTGATGCTTGCGAACCATGCCTCATGGGCAAGATGACTAAGACTCCGTTCTCCGGAACAATGGAGCGAGCCACTGACTTATTGGAAATAATACATACCGATGTATGCGGTCCGATGAGTGTTAAGGCTCGCGGCGGGTATCATTATTTTCTGACCTACACAGCTGATTTGAGCAGATATGGGTATATGTACTTGATGAAACACAAGTCTGAAATATTTGAGAAGTGCAAAGAACTTCAGAGTGAAGTGGAGAATCATCGTAACAAGAAAATAAAGTTTCTATGATCTAATCGCGGAGGCAAATATTTGAGTTACGAGTTTGGCCTTCATTTAAAAGAATGTGGAATAGTTTCACAACTCACGCCACCTAGAATACCACAACGTAATGGTGTGTCCGAACGTCGTAACCGTACTTTATTAGATATGGTGCGATCTATGATGTCTCTTATCGATTTACCACTATCATTTTGGGGTTATGCATTAGAGGCAGCTGCATTCACTTTAAATAGGGCACCATCTAAATCCATTGAGATGACACCGTATGAACTGTGGTTTAGCAAGAAACCTAAGCTGTCATTTCTTAAAGTTTGGGGTTGCGATGCTTATGTGAAAAAGCTTTAGCCTGATAAGCTCGAACCCAAATCAGAGAAATACGTCTTCATGGGTACCCAAAAGAAACTGTTGGGTACACCTTCTATCACAGATCCGAAGGCAAGATCTTTGTTGCTAAGAATGGATCCTTTCTAGAGAAGGAGTTTCTGTCGAAAGAAGTGAGTGGGAGGAAAGTAGAACTTGATGAGGTAATTGTACCATCTCTCGAATTGAAAAGTAGCTCATCACAGAAATCAGTTCCAGTGATGCCTACACCAACTAGAGAGGAAGCTAATGATAATGATCATGAAACTTCCGATCAAGTTACTACTGAACCTCGTAGGTCAACCAGAGCATGTTCCGCACCAGAGTGGTACGGTAATCCTGTTCTGGAAGTCATGTTACTAGACCATGATGAACCTACGAACTATGAGGAAGCGATGATGAGCCCAGATTCCGATAAATGGCTTGAGGCCATGAAATCTGAGATAGGATCCATGTATGAGAACAAAGTATGGACTTTGGTTGACTTGCCCGTTGATTGGTGAGCCATAGTGAATAAATGTATCTTCAAGAAGAAGACTGACGCTGACGGTAATGTTACTGTCTACAAAGCTCGACTTGTTGCAAAAGGTTTTCAACAAGTTCAAGGAGTTGACTACGATGAGACCTTCTCACCCGTAGCGATGCTTAAGTATGTCCGAATCATGTTAGCAATTGCCGCATTTTATAATTATGAAATCTGGCAAATGGACGTCAAAACTGCATTCCTTAATGGATTTCTCAAAGAAGAGTTGTATATAATGCAACCAGAAGGTTTTGTCGTTCCTAAAGGTGCTAACAAAGTGTGCAAGCTCCAGCGATCCATTTATGGATTGGTCCAAGCATCTCGGAGTTGGAATATATGCTTTGATAGTGTGATCAAAGCATATGGTTTTATACAGACTTTCGAAGAATCCTGTATTTACAAGAAAGTAAGTGGGAGCTCTGTAGCATTTCTAATATTATATGTTGATGACATATTGTTGATTGGAAATGATATAGAATTTCTTGATAGCATAAAAGGATACTTGAATAAGAGTTTTTCAATGAAAGACCTCGGTGAAGCTGCTTATATATTGGGCGTCAAGATCTATAGAGATAGATCAAGACGCTTAATTGGACTTCCACAAAGCACATACCTTGATAAAGTTTTGAAGAAGTTCAAAATGGGTCAGTCAAAGAAAGGGTTCTTGCCTATGTTACAAGGTGTGAAATTGAGTCAGACTCAATGCCCGACCACTGCAGAAGATAGATAGAAAATTAAAGTAATTCCCTATGCCTCAGCCATAGATTGTATCATGTATGCTATGCCGTGTACCAGACCTGATGTGTGCCTTGCTATAAGTCTGGCAGGGAGGTACCAAAGTAATCCAGGAGTGGATCACTGGACAGCGGTCAAGAACATCCTGAAGTACCTGAAAAGGACTAAGGATATGTTTCTCGTTTATGGAGGTGACAAAGAGCTTGTCGTAAATGGTTACGTCGATGCTAGATTTGACACTAATCCGGATGGCTCTAAGTCACAAACCGGATACGTATTTATATTGAATGATGGAGTTGTCAGTTGGTGCAGTTCCAAGCAAAGCGTCGTGGCGGGATCTACGTGTGAAGCGGAGTACATAGGTGCTTCAGAAGCATCAAATGAAGGAATTTGGATGAAGGAGTTCATATCCGATCTAGGTGTAATGCCTAGTGCATCGGGTCCAATGAAAATCTTTTGTGACAATACTGGAGCAATTGCCTTGGCGAAGGAATCTAGATTTCCGAAAAGAACCAAAAACATCAAGAGACGCTTCAACTCCATCCGTGATCAAGTCAAGGAGGGAGACATAGAGATTTGCAAAATACATACGGATTTGAATGTGGCAGACTGGTTGAATAAGCCTCTTCCACAAGCAAAAACATGATCAGCACCAAGACTCCATGGGTGTTAGAATCATTACAATGTAATCTAGATTATTGACTCTAGTGCAAGTGGGAGACTGAAGAAAATATGCCCTAGAGGCAATAATAAAGTTGTTATTTATATTTCTTATATCATGATATATGTTTATTATTCATGCTAGAATTGTATTAACCGGAAACTTGATACATGGGTGGATACATAGACAAAACACTGTGTCCCTAATAAGCCTCTACTAGACTAGCTCATTAACCAAAGATGGTTAAGTTTCCTAACCATACACATGAGTTGTCATTTGGTAAACGGGATCACGTCATTAGGAGAATGATGTGATGGACAAGACCCATCCGTTAGCTTAGCATAATGATCGATAAGTTTTATTGCTATTGCTTTGTTCATGTCATATACATATTCCTTTGACTATGAGATTATGCAACTCCCGGATACTGGAGGAATACCTTGTGTGCTATCAAACGTCACAACATAACTGGGTGATCATAAAGATGCTCTATAGGTATCTCCGAAGGTGTTTGTTGGGTTGGCATAGATTGAGATTAGGATTTGTCATTCCGAGTATCGGAGAGGTATCTCTGGGCCCTCTTGGTAATGCACATAATAATAAGCCTTGCAAGTAATGTGACTAATGAGTTAGTTATAGGATGATGCATTACGGAACGAGTAAAGAGACTTGCCGGTAACGAGATTGAACTAGGTATGAAGATACCGACGATCGAATCTCGAGCAAGTAACATACCAATGACAAAGGGAGTAACGTATATTGTCATTACGGTATGGCCGATAAAGATCTTCGTATAATATATGGGAACCAATATGAGTATCCAGGTTCCGCTATTGGTTATTGACCGGAGAGGTGTCTCGGTCATGTCTACATAGTTCTCGAACCCGTAGGGTCCGCACGCTTCACGTTCGATGATGATTTTTTATTATATGAGTTATGTGATTTGGCGACCGATTGTTGTTCGGAGTCCCGATGAGATCACAGAAATGATGAGGAGTCTTGAAATGGTCGAGAGGTAAAGATTCATATATAGGACGATGATATTCGGACACCGGAAGTGTTTCGGGGCATACCGGGTACATAACGGAGTACCAGGGGGGTTACTGGAACCCCCCGGGGGAATAATGGGACTTATGGGCCATAGGAGGGAAGCACACTAGCCCACAAGGGGTGGTGCGCCCCCCTAAGGAAGGAGGCCGGATAGGAGAAGGAGGTGGGGGTTCGGTCCCCCTTCCTTCCTCCCCCTCTCTTCCTTTTTCCCCCTTCCGGTAAAAGGAAAGGGGGGAGGCCGAATTGGACTAGGGGCCCAAGTAGGATTCCTCATACTTGTGTGCCCCCTTGGCTGCCTCTCTCCCCTCCAACATATATATACGTGGGGGGGAACCGCTAGAACACACAACATTGATTCCTAGCCGTGTGCGGCGCCCCCCTCCATAGTTTACGCCTCTGATCATATTGGCATAGTGCTTAGGCGAAGCCCTGCGCGGATCACTTCACCATCACCCTCACCACGCCGTCGTGCTGACAAAAATCTCCCTCGACACTTTGCTGGATGAAGAGTTTGAGGGACGTCATCGAGCTGAACGTGTGCAGAACTCGAAGGTGCCGTACATTCGGTGCTTGATCGGTCGAAACGAGAAGAAGTTCGACTACATCAACCGCGTTGTCAAACGCTTCCGCTTTTGGTCTACGAGGGTACGTGGACACACTCTCCCCCTCTCGTTGCTATGCATCTCCTAGATAGATCTTGCATGAGCATAGGATTTTTTGATATTGAATGCTACGTTCCCTAACATTATCTTCCGTGCCAGCATGATTGGCTCTAAGCCAAAGGTCCCTTGAGCAACTTCTGAGCAGAAGAACACCAAGCTGGCTGAGGCCGAAGCCAAGAAGAGAAAGCACCATAATACTTCTGATGCTGCTCCCTCCAAGAAGAAGCTGAAGACAAAGTCTTCACACAAAGAATGTGCTGCTCCCCAAGAACCATTGCTTGTTGAGCCTATTTCAGTTGCACTACCAGCTTCCACCAATCGCGAGCGTCGTCTCATTATGCATGAGCCTGCTTCCACAGAGGCTCATGAGTCTGAAGATATTCTAGCTGCTGACTCCACTACAGCTGAAGACATTGGTCATGAAGACAATATTGAAGATGATGAAGTCCTTCCTTAGATACTGCCAACCCAGTATCATTGCCTGCTCCTACGAGTAGTGAACTAATAAGGATTGGCGGTCCCACGACGCTAATCACAGAAGTTGAATTCTGGGAAGAGCAACACCCCAACTCCCCGTTGCATGAAGTCATTCCTCGCACTCCACCGGCTCATGTCACCACTCTGGTGCTTGAGACCCCTCAAGCTACACCAGAAGACATGGAGAAGACCACTCCTTCACCACAAGCGCCACCCTCTTTTCGAAGGCTTCGCAGAGGCCCTAGTCCCACGGTCTCCATGTCTAGCATTCCTGAAGAGGATCTGCATACCACTAGCTCAGTAGCACGACAAGTGTTCCTTGAAGCCATCACTTCAGCAACTGCAAATGAGTCTGAAGCCAAAGAGGCTGAAGATATTCCGGCTGCATCATCCGATGACAAGGAAGAAGAAGACCGTGAAGTTATTCCCCCTACCATTGATCCCGTTGTTCAAGAAGAAGAAGTGACTGTGCCTAACCCACCTGTTGTTCCATCCACTTAAGCTCCTGCATCTGATGATGCTCATGTCGCTGCTCCTGAAGCCAATGACGTTGTCATGGCTGAAGATAATGTGTAGCCCGAAGTCAATGATGCCACTAAAGACAATGCGCAGCCATCCACCTCGGATGTGGCTGTTCCTCCCCCTGTGCCTCACACCATGGAACATGCGTTCTATCGTGGTGAGCTTGTTACTGTTAGGTGGCCAATCTTGCCAACTGCTCCAGGTCCCCAATATGACTATCATGTGGAGCTAAGGCCTCAAACGCATAAGCCAAAGCATAGGCTCCCAAGGCTTCCAAGTGCTGTCACTACACAAGGCTCCTTCAGTGTGCTAAGCTTCAGAGAGCACAACACTTTCTTTGACAAGGCCAAGAACCCCTTCAGGAAGCCAAAGATTTCATCTAACAGGTTCTAGAGCCACCAGCAATGGAGCTACTATTCATGCATTCTCTACAATCAAGACACGATTTTTTTCCACAAGCGTCTTGACTGTGATGCGATTGCTGGGCTGCCATGCCTTGAAGAAGCCCTAGACTGCTTCTGTGAAGTTGGGCTACTCCCATTTGTCATTGACAAGGAGCATTGGAATGAAGAGCTTCTTCTGCAATTCTATGCCACTCTACACATATCAGGCTACAACAGGGATCCGAAGACATGGGTCCTTGAGTGGATGAAAGGAGATGTCCATCATGAAGCGAAAGCTCAGGATATCATCGAGCTAACTTCACTGCCCACTCCTAGTGATCTGTATGAGCCAGGTTGTCAGCGTTATGAACAAGAACTGCAGTGTATCTTTCACAAGCCTAAGCCCAATATGAGTCAAATGCTCAGCATGATGAAGCCTTTGCCCATTGATGCTGAATATCCCAAGGAGTTCTATGTCAAAGACCTCGAGTACCTGCCCCGCACCATTTATCACATTCGGAGGCGTACTCTGTGGCCAATCAAGGGACATTCTCCTGACGCCAAGCTTGAACGCACCATGAAGACATTGGTCTTCTATATCATCAATGGCATCAGGTTCAACACTCAAGACTTATTTATCCGTCAGTTGGCAGCTTCAGGCATTGATCTTTTTGGCCTCAAGTTTTATGCTCCATGGGTCATGCGGTTGATAAAGCTTCACTCAACCATCAACTATCAAGCTTCAGTGTGCAACCATGTTGTATTCTTGCCTGAAGTGGACATGTCTCATGAAGCTATTTATCATGTGCCTGCCAAGGAGCCAATACGCGAAGATAATGCCGCCTTTCAAAGCTTCACTCAACCTATTGAAGGTGTTCATGTGTCGAATCATCCTGCTCCTGCTGGTCCTCTTGCTGGTCAGCTTCGTTTGTCGCATCGTGCAAACATAGATGCAATAGCCAGCACGATAGCACAAAGGCCTCAGAAGCGTGCTTGTGTTCTGAATGACAGAGAGCTTCTTGTATCACTTCACTAGAAGCAGGATAGGCATCATGACTGGCTGAAGCGCCAGATGTAGGGTCTGCTCATTGATGTCAATCGAATACGCAACCTTGCAACCAAGAACTCATTTGTTGCGCATGAAGCCTGTCGGCTGTCCTGGAAGAGCCTCACACTGCTCTGTTCTGAAGATGATCTTCAAGCAGATGGCTTCACCGAGCGCTTCAAGTTTGACTCCAGGCCTCCACAATCTGCAAGTTGGTGTTCAACTCCTTCACTTGAAAATTCGGAGTATTCATCCTCGCCTCCCACTGTTGTTGCGTAAGTAATTGATGAAGAAGATGACACCACTTCACCTGCGATGGCTTCACTGCACCAGGCCCCTCTGCACCGCCCAACTCCAACGTCGACCCTGCTGCCCCAACATCTTCACCACCTGGGAATGAGTAGGCACTCTATGTCTTCAAACCTTTTTGGTCCTTACTGATAAAAGGGGGAGAAGCATATGAGTTGATAGTCTTCAAGCGGGTCCATATGAGCCAGTTGCTTATTTTTGCTTAGTTCTTACAACTCTCGTTCTTGAAACTGATGGCTTTTGAGTTGTAACACTTAAACTTGATGGTCGTCTGCCACTTTTTCTGCTAACTTATGATGCGATGATAAATCCCGCATGAAGTCATTCTGCAGACGCCCATTTCTCATTATGCATCTCATTATCTTCATTACATTTGTGTATGCATGATGAATTGTCTTCATGTGTTGAAGAAGATCTCCACAAAGCAAAAACTGCCATGTGCATTTGCATTCAAAGGCAAAACATTTATATGCACATCTTCAGTGGGAGCCTCTTTCAACTTATGAAGCCAATACCCATGTAGTTTAACTTTCACATACTTTTATCCCCGTTGAAAACTTCAACTAGTTTGTCGTCAATCACCAAAAGGGGGAGATTGTAAGTGCATCTAGTGCCACCCCTAGTTGGTTTTGGAGTATTGACGACAAACGTGGTTGAGGGACTAATGTGTTTGTGAGAATTGCAGGATAACACAGGTAGAAGTCCCTCATTGATTCAGTTTTCCTACCAGAGATGACCCCCAAAAATGTATGAAGACGTTGAAGACAATGGTAGTTCGTGAAGACATTCAGGTTGAAGATAATGACATGTGAAGACATTCACTTGAAGACTATGGAGTGAGAAGACATAGTTTCTTTCATAGTTTCATTTTCTTCTTTATTGAGTCATAGGAACCACTCTACTATTAAGTGGGGTCTAAGTGAACAAAGTCAAATGACTGATGTGATGCTCAACCAAAATCCAATGTCTCCGAGCAAAGACAATGCGAGCAAATATTATCCAGAGTTAGATGAGTCAGCTTTGCTTGTAGCCCAATCTAAGTTGCCGCGTGTGTTTGAAATCCGACCGTTTGACATGTGGTTGTTCCTTAGTGACCCAGGGTCATTTCGGACATGTCATGTCGGGTTGCCTCCTGGCTATAAATAGCCCACCCCCTACACCATAAATTGGCGGCTGCTCAGAGTTAGCACACAGCTTTTGTCGTTTGAGAGCAACCCACCTCTGGAGCCTTTGAGAGAGAGATCCTTGCGAGGACAAAGCCCAAAACACCCAGAGCCGAAGAGTGTTAGGCATCACTGAAGTCTTTCTGTCCGCGTGACCTGAAGACTTGTTACACTTGAGGACTTTGCATCCTCCAACCGGTTAGGCGTCACTTTCTGAGGATCCAAGAGTCATTGTAGATCGCCGGTGAACGGAGTCTAAGAAGGTTTGGAAGTCTACCTTGAAGACTTAACAGAGTGATTGGGCGAGGACTGGGTGTCCTTAGCTCAAGGGGAATAAGGTGAAGACACAGTCTTCTGAGTTTAATCTCAGCCTCCCTAACCAGATGCACAGTTGTCACAACAACTGGAACTGGTCTACCAAATCCTTGTCTTCACCAAGCTACTAGTTCTATCCCCTACATCCTTTACATTTCAGTTTGTCTTCGTGAAGTCATTGCCTGCCTGCCTGATCTGTTTGACTTCATTGTGCGAAGACTATTACTGTTTGGCTTCATACTGTCTTCCATTCTTATCCATACTACCTAGCTGATATTAGTCTTCGTGCTTTCACTATATTACTTACATGACTATGAACTACCTAGTGTAGTTCATCTTCCGGTGCATATCGTATAGGTTCATATTAACTGTTTGTCTTCAAAGACATCGTGTTTTGAAGACTTTCATAAAAATCACCTATTCACCCCCCTCTAGTCGATAACTAGCACTTTCACTTGTTGCCGGTAAGTATCTCATATGGAGTCTTGTTCAAGCCTTTGCGGAGGTAGAGCCGATTGGATGCATGACAAGCGGTGTTGATGGCTTCAGCCCAAAAGTTGTACGGAGATTTGAATTCCACCATTATGGTCCTTGCCGCATCCATCAACATCCGTTTCTTCCTCTCCGCAACGCCATTTTGTTGAGGGGTATATGGCGCGGAGTATTGATGCTTGATCCCTTCATCACTAAGAAACTCATCCAAGGTGCAGTTCTTCAACTCGGTGTCGTTGTCTCTTCGGATCATCAAAATCTTTGCTTCATATTGACGTTGAGCTTCATTTGCAAAGTCGATGACGGTTTGTTGAGTCTCACTCTTCCTCTTGAAGAAGTATACCCATGTGTATCTTGAGTAATCATCTACAATCACCAAGCAAAATTTTCTTCCCCCAAGACTATCGAATGATGGATGACCAAAGAGATCCATGTGGAGGAGCTCTAAGGGCCTCTTAGAGTAGATGATAGTCGTCAGTCGGTGAGCCGTTTCATGAAGCTGCCCTTCGATACAAGCACAATCTTTGGCAAAGCTCACATTTGTTAGTCCACGAACGTGACCCCCTTTGAGGAGACTTTGCAGAGATCTCATATTGACATGGGCTAGTCGGCGATGCCAAAGCCATCCCACATCAACTTTAGGCATTAGGCACGTCGCGGTCTTAGTGGGTCGCTTCGAAAAGTTAACCACATAGAGACTGTTCTCAACATGCCCAACAAAAGCTACTTTAAGAGTCTTGCTCCACAAAAGGGCCATGGTATCAAGATCAAAGAATGTTGCAAATCCCATGAGTGCAAGTTGACAAACGGAAAGTAAATTGTATGCAAGGGACTCAACAAGCATGACCTTCTCAATAGATAAATCTTCAGAGATGACCACCTTGCCAAGACCCAATACCTTATATGTTGAAGCATCACCGAATTGGACATGAGTGGGCATGGATGGAATACGTTGTACGTCCACCACCAAGTCCTTGCTCCCGGTCATATGATTTGTTGCTCCACTATCGAGCAACCATGACACCCCACCGGAAGCAAACTCCTACACGAAATCAATGCTTGGTTTTAGGTACCCATTTTTGAATGGGTCTTTTGAGGTTAGCAACAAGGGTCTTAGGAAACCAAATAGACCATTCAATGTACTCATAAGAAGAACCAACAAATTTGGCATAAACATGCCGATCACTAGCACAACACAAAAAATAGGAAGGATTAAAGTCACTAGCTTCGTTAGAAGGGGTGATCTTGCCCCTCTTGGCATTACCACCCATTCCCATGTTCTTCTTCTTCTCATGAGCACCCTCTCCTCCCTTTACGAAGACTTGTTTGATTGGTAGAGGTTGCCTGGCCTTCTTCTTCTTCGACTTAGTTACAAACCCAAGCCCTTCCTTTGCTACAACTTCCTTTTGATTACTCAAAAGGTCACTGAGGTTCTTCTCACCTTGTAGACAAGTCACAAGGCCTTTCTATAGTTGTTCTTTCAACTTGGCATTCTCCTCCACAAGGTGCACATGCCCACAACAAGGTATAGTAGCATTTGCATTATCAATTAAAACAAAAGGAGGACACTTTGCTATCTCCTTGGTTAGCTTCACTTGGAGTTGATCATGGGACTCCTTGAGGGAAGTGCGAGCACCCTTCAAGACCTTGTGAGCCTTGTCGAGTATGTCAAACTCCTCTATGAGTTTCTCATGGCCAATCTAAAGTGAAACTTTCTCAGATTTAAGCACACGAGTAAGAACATTAGCATGATCAAGATCTTTTTGCAATTTAGCAAGAACAACATTGTGTGACTCCTCAAGAGTCAAACGAAGTCCTCGCTCTTCCTCAAGAGCAATGGAAAGATCCGCAATCTCATCGACATGATCATGACTATGCCCTCCAACTTGGAGATCGTATCCTCATGAGACTCAATGATATCACTGGCCTCACCAAGTTGTTCCAAGAGAGCAACAAAGTGCTTCTTAGTTTCACCCTTGAGATTATTCAAGAACTTGTCAAACTCATTCTCATCAACTTTCACCACCTCACTATCATCTAGACAATCTAACAAAGAAGGAGTAGTAGTGATGGTGGTTTGTATGTTGGGGGTTACCTTGTTGATACCTTTGGCCATGAGGGACTTGGCAATAAGGTTCTCGTTGGGGGCGCCAAAGAGAGACACCTTGGAAGGGGAAGAGGTGGCAATGGCCACGGTTGCCATTGCCATTCCTTCACCACTTTTATCATCATCATCATCATCATTGGAGGTGTACTCTTCATGTGCCACCAAGCCCTTTTGAGGTATCTTCTTGGTGAAGTTGTTCTTGTTTGGAAATAACTTGGCTTTGTCTTTGTGAATGAGCTTGCCACCATTGTCCTCCCTTTTCTCATAGGGACAATCCACCACAAAGTTACTCACATTGCCGCAATTATAGCAAGTCATCACTCGTTGCTTGGTCTTTATTTGAACCACTTGAGTTGTTCTTGGAGAAGTTGGGCCTTGAGATTCTCTTGTTGCCCCAAAGTTGCCTTGAAGCAAGAGCCATGTGCTCGTGGTAAGCATATTTGGTGTCTTCGGGGCAACACTCTTCTTCTTCTTCTTCTTCTTTCGGAATGGCCTTAGCCTTCAAGGCAAGGTTGGGAGAGGCTTTATTTGGCCGGACACGAGCTAGCACATTGTCAACGGTCTTGTTCATTGTAAGTGCATCTAGTGCCACCCCTAGTTGGTTTTGGAGTATTGACGACAAACTTGGTTGAGGGACTAATGTGTTTGTGAGAATTGTAGGATAACACAGGTAGTAGTCCCTTATTTATTCAGTTTACCTACCAGAGATGACCCCTAAAAATGTGTGAAGACATTGAAGACAATGGTGGTTCATGAAGACATTCACGATGAAGATTATGACATGTGAAGACCTTCACTTGAAGACTATGGAGTGCGAAGACATAGTTGTTTTGTAGTTTCCTTTTCTTCTTTGTTGAGTCATAGGAACCACCGTCCTGCTAAGTGGGGTCCAAGTGAACAAAGTTAGAGTGACTGATGTGATGCTCAACCAAAATCCTATGTCTTTGAGCAAAGACAATGAGAGCAAATCTTATCCAGAGCTGGATGAGTTAGCTTTGCTTGTAGCCCAGGTAAAGCTGCCGCGTGTGTTTGAAACCGACTGTTGGACACATGTCGGTTCCTTAGTGATCCAGGGTCATTTCGGATAAAGCAGGTCGAGTTGCCTCCTGGCTATAAATAGCCGACCCCCTACACCATAAATTGGTGGCTGCTCAGAGTTAGTGCACGGCTTTTGTCATTTGAGGGTAACCCACCTCCGAAGCATTTGAGAGAGAGATATCCTTGCGAGGACAAAGCCCAAAACAATCAAAGCCAAAGAGTGTTAGGCATCACTGAAGTCTTTCTGTCCGCGTGACCTGAAGACTTGTTACACTTGAGGACTGTGAATCCTCCAGCTGGTTAGGCGTCGCGTTCTGAGCATCCAAGAGTTATTGTGGATCGCTGGTGAACGAAGTCTGTGAAAGTTTGGAAGTCTACCTTGAAGACTTACCAGAATGATTGGGCGAGGAATGGGTGTCCTTAGCTCAAGGGGAATAAGGTGAAGACATGGTCTTCTGAGTTAAATCTCAGCCTCCCTAACCAGACGTACAGTTGTCACAGCAACTGGAACTGGTCTACCAAATCCCTGTCTTCACCAAGCAACTGGTTCTATCCCCCACTTCCCTTTACTTTACAGGTTGTCTTCATGAAGTCATTGCTTGCTTGTCTGATCTGTTTGACTTCACTGAGAGAAGACCATTAACTGTTTGGCTTCATATTGTCTTCCATCCTGATCCATACTACCTAGATGCTGATAGTCTTCGTGCTTTCACTACATTGCTTACTTGACTATGGCCTATCTAGTGTAGTCTATCTTTCGCTGCATATCAATAGGTTCATTTCTACTTTTTGTCTTCAAAGACCTTGTGTTTTTAAGAATTTCATAAAAATCGCCTATTCACCCCCCTCTAGTCGATAACTAGCACTTTCAATTGGTATCAGAGCAAGGTGCTCCCTTGTTCTGTGTGATTCGATTTAACCACCTAGAGTTTTAGCTATGTCGACTGCAAGGATAATCAAGGTCTCCGTTGCATGCCTAGTTTTCAATGGCATTGATTACCCCTACTGGAAGAATAAGATGCGCATGCATCTTGAAGCCATTGACGCCAGCCTCTGGTATGCCGTCAAGACAGGCGTTCCCAAGGTCGGTGAAGGTGTCACCGCTGATGATGTCAAGAGGTTCATTCAACTGGATTCAGCTGCCAAGAACATCATCTGTGGTCATCTGACCAAAGGACAGTATGGCCGTGTGAGTGCACTGGAAACTGCGAGGCTGGTCCGGGACTAGCTCTCCAAGGTCAACGAAGGCGTCTCAACTCAGAGAGATTTAAGGATTTATGTTCTTCGCAACCTCTTCAACCGCTTCAAGAGAAATGACAATGAGAATGTCTAGCTCACATTTGATCGCCTCACTGATATCACAAATGGGCTTCGCGCACTTGGCGCCACTGAGATCACCAAGCATGAAATTGTCAAGAAGCTCCCGAGATCACTTGATAGCTCATTCGACACCCTGGCCCTGATGATACAAGAATGTCCTAACTTCGAAGATCTCGATCTGTCTGACATACTTGAGAGGCTCAACACACATGAGTTCCAGTTATCTGAGAAGAGAGACATCTATGGTCCCAACTATGGCCGAACCCGTGCTTTGAAGGCACAACTTGTCTCCTCATCTGAAGAAGAATCTGACTGCAGTTCTGAGGATCCCGAAGACATTCGAAAGGAGCTAGCTATGCTCGTGAAGAAGTTCCAGAAGTTCTCCAAGAGGAATCGCTTTGGAAAGTCTTCAGGACCCAGCTCAAGAAATGATGAAGCTTCCACTCGTGACCACAAGAAGGGAACATGCCACAAATGCAAGAAACCTGGTCACTACATCTCTAAGTGTCCTCAATGGGACAATGAATCTAAGAAGAAGAAGAAGAAGAAGAAGAGCAAGGAATATGATTCTGACGACAAGAAGAAGAAATCCTCAAAGTCTTCATCTCACAAGAAGAGCTCGTCCAGCAAGGCTCGTGCGTTTATTGGCAAGGAGATGGATTCAGAGGAGGATTCTGCTTCTGAGGAGGCGGAGGTGGAGTCTGAGGAGGAGTCCGATTCAGGCGTGGCAAGCCTGGCTCTAGCTTCGTCCTACATCGCCAAGTCCATCTTCAACACCGAAGAAAATGGCCTCATCGCCAAAGTTGATGCCGATGATGAGGATGACTCTGCTCCGATCTACTGCTTCAAGGCACGTGGTGCCAAGGTAAACCCACGCGATGCTTACTTTTAAACATCCAGTGAAGATGACTCTGAATGTGAATCCAAGCCTAGCTACAAAACACTTGCTAAAATTGCAACTAAACAACAAACTGCTATGGAACATATTCAAAAGTTGCTAGACAGAAGCGATGACCTATTGGACGCGGAAATGAATCGAACTTAGTCCTTAATTGAAGACATTAAAAATCTTCACGTTAAGTATGAGGAACTTGAAAGTCGTCATGAAACTCTCTCATCTACTCATGAGAAGCTTTCCAATGATTATCTTCAAAGGAAGCAAGAACTTGAGAACCTGAGAGCGTCTCATGAAGATCTTCAGAAGGAGAACGATTCACTTCGCACTCAACAGACCAGTTCCGCTCAGGGAGACTTTGAGCCACCATGTTTAAAATGTCTTGAGCGTGATAATGCTGTCTCTATTGCTGAATGTTCTACTGCTGCTACTTTTGCAATATCTTCAACTGCTGAAGTGGTAACTAACCCCTCTTCTGAGGATAGCACTGGTATTGCTGATGAGAATGCTAGGTTGAAGACATTGCTTGAAACAGGGATGTACAAAAGCCTCAAAGGGCATCAAACACTATGTGATGTCCTCAAGAAACAGATTCTGAACCAAAACCCTAGGAAAGAGGGTGTTGGGTTCGAGAGGAAAATGAATGTCGATGGTTCGTACTAGAAGCCTGAGCAGTACCCCAAAACCACATGGGTTGCTACAAAGGGACCTTCAGTGGACCCATCCACCTTATCTGGCTTCACTTGTGCTAACCCTATTATCATTGATGAATCCTTTGGTGCAAACTATAAGCTGTTCAAGAATCAGATTGGTGAAGTGTTTGCTAGGTATATTGGTACTAACAGCAGGAATGGACCACCCCTGAAGAAGATCTAGGACCCCAAAAGCTATCTTGAGAAGCTTCTTGTGAGTGTCATCATGACACCACCTGGGAAGAAGACAAACCCCAGACCAAAGGCTTCATATGGTCCAAAGGATTCATACAGACAGAGGATCCACCAGGGTCACCCTAACACCAATGTTTTGCAGGGAAACCATACTCAGACTTATGAATATGAGCGCGTTTCATCAAACCGCTATGTTCATAAGACCAAGAACTTTTCTGCTAATTCCTATGAGTATTATTCACCTCCTGCAAGGCTATTTGCTAGGGCTCCAAATCCTAAATTCTCAGATGCTGCACTTTGACTCATTGCTTCTAAGCCACCCCTGAAGATGTGGGTGGTTAAGAAAAATTAACTCTCTTTTGCAGGGAAAGGTCTCCAGGCGGATATCAATGGCTTCTGATGCTTATGACGGGGACCTAAAACATCTTGTGGGACGCAAGATAAAATCCCAAAATTGTCTTACTATGTATTTCGTCCCAGGATTTCTTGACAATCATCCTATCTACCTTAACAAGGACATGATCTTTGATAGTATGCTTGTTCGTCAAATGTTTATGCTTCACACTTCTCATTGTGAAGCCTATCCCCCAAAGTGCACTGTAGGGTACAACACCGAAGGCTTCTGAGTGGATTATGGACAGTGGATGCACTAACCACATGACTGGTGATCGAAGTCTTCTTATGGATTCAACCCTACGCCCGTCTGACAAAAGTCACATCACATTTGCTGACACTGGTAAAACAAGGTATTGGGCATAGGTAGAGTTGCAATCTCAAAGGATCAGCACATGGATAAAGTGATGCTTGTTGAATCCCTTGGTTTCAACTTAATGTCTGTCTCAATGCTTTGTGATCTGAACATGATTGTGATATTTGGAAAATATCGTTGCCTTGTGCTTATGGAATCTGACAAATCTCTAGTCTTCAAAGGATATCGAAAAGACAATCTGTATATGGTAGATTTCTCCGCCAGGACCACAACTGGCCGTATGTCTTCTGGCAAAAGCTTCAGAGTGCTGGCTCTGGCATCGGAGGCTAGGGCATGCAGGCATGAGGAACTTGCACACTCTCGTGAAGAAGAAGCATGTCATAGGCATCGAGGGCGTCAAGTTCAAGAAGGATCATTTGTGTGGTGCATGCGAAGCCGTAAAGATGACTAGGGCCAAGCATCCCTCGAAGACAATCATGACGACGACGCGTCCCTTCGAGCTGCTACACATGGACTTATTTGGGCCTACTCACTACTCTACCCTTACTACCACTGCATGCCTCTATGGCTTCATTATTGTTGATGATTACTCAAGATATACTTGGGTGCACATAATTCTCTACAAGACTGAAGTGCAGGATGTCTTCAGACAATTCGCCAATCATGCCATGACCAACTATGGCATCAAGATCAAGCGCATCCGAAGTGACAACGGCACTGAATTCGAGAACACCGGCCTCGACACTTATCTTGATACATTGGGCATCACACATGAGTTCTCTGCTCCATACACACCTCAGCAGAATGGCATCGTGGAGCGCAAGAACAGAACCCTCACTGAGATGGCAAGAATGATGCTTGATGAGTACAAGACTCCAAGGAAATTCTGGCATGAAGCCATTGATACAGTGATACGTCTCCAACGTATCTATAATTTATGATTGTTCCATGCTGTTATATTATCAATCTTGGATGTTTTATAATCATTTTATAGTCATTTTCTATCATTTTTTGGTACTAACCTATTGACATAGTGCCAAGTGCCAGTTGCTGTTTTGTGCATGTTTTTTACTTTGCAGGAAATCAATACCAAACGGAGTCCAAATGCAACGAAACTTTTCAGAGATTTTATTGGGACCAGAAGACACCTAATGGGCCACGGCTGCGCCTGGGGGGTGATACGTTTCCAACATATCAATAATTTTTTATTGTTCCAAACTGTTATATTATCAATCTTGGATGTTTTATAATCATTTTATAGTCATTTTATATCATTTTTTGGTACTAACCTATTTACATAGTGCCAAGTGCCAGTTGCTGTTTTTTCCAAGTTTTTTACATCACAGAAAATCAATACCAGACGGAGTCCAAATGCCACAAAACTCCACGGAGAATTTTATGCGCCAGAAGGAACACAACAGGCCCTGGCTGCGCCTGGGGGGTGCCCCGAGGGGGGCACAACCCACCAGGGCACGCCAGGAGGCCCATGCGCGCCCTGGTGGGTTGTGCCCACCTCGCATGCCACCCGGACCGCCTCTTTGCTCTATAAATACCCCAATATTCCAGAAACCCTAGAAGTGTCGACGAAATATTCATCCAGCCGCCGCAGAGTCCAGAACCACCAGATCCAATCTAGACACCATCTCGGATGGGGTTCACCACCTCCATTGGTGCCTCTCTGATTATGCGTGAGTAGTTCATTGTAGACCTTCGGGTCCGTAGTTAGTAGCTAGATGGCTTTCTCTCTCTCGCTGAATTCTCAATACAATGGTCTCTTGGAGATCCATATGATGTAACACTTTTGCGGTGTGTTTGTTGGGATCGATGAACTTTGAGTTTATGATCAGATCTATCTTTTTATATCCATGAAAGTTATTTGAGTTTCTTTGATCTCTTATATGCATGATTGCTTATAGCCTCGTATATCTTCTCCGATATTTGGGTTTTGTTTGGCCAACTTGATATATTTATCTTGTAATGGGAAGAGGTGCTTTGTAGTGGGTTCGATCTTACGGTGCTTGATCCTAGTGACAGAATGGGAAACGACACGTATGTATCGTTGCTAGTAAGGATAAAACGATGGGGTCTATCTCTACATAGATAGATCTTGTCTACATCATGTCATCGTTCTTATTGCATTACTCCGTTTTCCATGAACTTAATACGCTAGATGCATGTTGGATAGCGGTCGATGTGTGGAGTAATAGTAGTAGATGCAGGCAGGAGTCGGTCTACTAATCTTGGACGTGATGCCTATATAATGATCATTGCCTGGATATCATCATGATTATTTGAAGTTCTGTCAATTGCCCAACAGTAATTTGTTCACCCACCGTTTGCTATTTTTCTCAAGAGAAGCCACTAGTGAAACCTACGGCCCCCGGGTCTTCTTTCTCATATATTTGCCTTTGCGATCTACTTTTCTCTTGCATTTATTTTCATATCTATTAAACCAAAAATACAAAAATACCTTGCTGCGTTTTATTTCTATTTATTTTATTTGCGATCTATCTATCAATTTACTACAAATTTATCTCACATCCTCGCAACCCGACCTGTTAAAGGGGTTGTCTGTGTGCAGGGGCTGTTTATGTTGTGTTGCTTGGTTCTCCTACTGGTTCGATAACCTTGGTTTCATATCTGAGGGATATACCTACTGTCGCTGTGCTGCATCATCCCTTCCTCTTTGGGGAAAAACCGACGTAGCTTCAAGCGACATCAAAAGGAATTTCTCGCGCCGTTGCCGGGGAGGATCTTCAACATATACCAGGTTCCTAATCACAAATCTCATCTCCTTGCAATTTACATTATTAGTCATTTGCCTCTCGTTTTCCTCTCCTCCACTTCACAAAAATTTGCCGTTTTACTCGCCTCTCTTTTTCCGTTCGCCGTTTTCTTGCCGGATCTGTCTTTGTGTGCAATCTTGTTTGCCGTTACTATCATTATGGATAGTTCTTCCTCTATTGCTTGCACTCCCGAGAATGAGGTTCTCAACTTTAAACAAAGGGGAGGAGAAAATTTAAAAGATGCTTGGTATAGAATTTGCAACGCTCATAATAGATCTATTCGTAAGCAATCTACCGTTGTTCTTCTTTGTTGCTTTTATGTTGGCATCACCACTTGGTATAGATTCGTCCTTGATATGATTACTGGTGGAAATTTCTTGATGTGTCCCTCTCTTGTTGCCTTTAATGCTTTGGGAAATTTAGTGGGCTCACCACCTCGTATGATTAGTGAAACACCTTTGACTCTTGAGCATGTTATGGAAAGATTAGATGCTATTGAAAAGAAAATTCTCACCGAAGATCATATGGAAATGACAGACAAAAAGATGCATAATTTTTTTACCAAGATTGGGTCAAGAGCGGGAGAAAATTTTAAATTACTAAAAGAAAAGGGCACCATAATCCATGAAAGAATAGAAAAAAGCCCGTCACGGATTGATAAACTAGAGGAAATCTGTTGTAATCCATGCACTACTTTTGCTCCCGCTAAAACTACCAAAAACACTCCTATAAAAATTGGCAACATTACCAAGAACAAGGGTGCAACTTCTAGTAGTGGCAATAAAGAAGATCTTAAGATGATTAGTATTCACCCGAATTTTGTTGAAGTGATAAGAGATCCTTTTTGCAAGAATGAATTCTTTCAATTTATTCCTAGGAGTATTGTTATTGAAATTTTTTATGCTAAATCTCTTAAGGATCCTAAGTGTTTGATTGAAGAGTTGGACAAAGATGACAAAACTTAGATCCTTGCTTTATGCCTAGCTAAGGGCGTAAAACTATAGCACTCATTGGGAGGCAACCCAATGAATAAATATTATTTTTGGTTTTTGCTTTCTGTTCTTGAGTGTTAGAACAATTATGCTATTGTTATGATTGTGTTTTTTGTGTTTAATTTAGTGTTTGTGCCAAGTAGAACCGATAGGATCTTCTTGGGTGATAGTTGTTTGATCTTGCTGAAAAAGACAGAAACTTTGTGCTCACGAAAACAATTCTCATTTTTTATCAGAAATAGATTTTTCCCTGATTCTTTTTGCAGAAGATTAATATACAAATCACTCAGGTCGTCCTATTGTTTCAGAATTGTTGGAGTTCCAGAAGTTTTCAAAAAAGTCAGATTGCTACAGATTGTTCTGTTTTGACATATTCTGTTTTCTTTGTGTTGTGTGCTTATTTTGATGGCTCTATGGTTTTCTTTGATGAGTTTTGCCATAGAAAAGTTGGAATACACTAGATATAATACAAAAACAAAATATGAATTGGTTTGATACCGTACTTGTAGTAGTGGTTTGCTTTCTTATACTAACGGATCTCACAAAGGTTTTGTTGAGTTTTGTGTCATTGAAGTTTTCAAGTTTTGGGTTATCTTGCGATGGTTGAAGGAAGGATGGAAGAGCCAAAGATTGGGGATGCCCCGGCATCCCAAGCTATTATCCAAAAATAAGAAACCAACTAAGCTTGGGGATGCCCCCGAGTGGCATCCCCGCTTTCTTCCAACGATCATCGGTATTTTACTCGAAACTATATTTTTGTTCGTCACATGATATGTGTTTTGTTTGGAGCGTCTTGTATGATATGAGTCTTTGATTGTTTTATTTTGTGTTTTAAGTCTTGATCCCTTGCTGGACACACCTATTTGAGAGACCCAAAATTATGTCATGACTTGTTAGAATTTCTCTCTATGCTTCACTTAAATTTTTTGAGCTATGGACTTGCTCTAGTGCTTCACTTATATCTTTTTGACCATGGTGTGCTTAGTATTTTTGAAGAAATGATCTCTTGCTTCACTTAGATTTATTTGAGAGTTAGTAAAATTTTCAAGAAATTCTCTCTTGCTTCAATTAAATTATTTTGAGAGAAAGAAAAATTATGCTCATGAACTTCACTTATATTTGTTTGAGCTTATGAAAAGCAACACATGAAAATTAGTCCCAAAGTGATAGATATTGTGATGCCCCGAGACTGACACTCCAGACGCCTTCCATGTTTTTTGTGTCGGCTGTGTTATTTATTTGTTTGTTGCATTCATCAGGTCATCATTTGCATTGCATCGGCACTCTGTTGCCGTCATGTTTTCATAAAACTTGCATCCGCTCGTAGTTGCCGCGTCCCCCTTGCTTTCGTGACCGTTCCGAGACCAACCTTGTTCTTCGTTTTCCCTCTTGCTTAAACCGGAGTATCTCATGCATAGACCCCCCTCATGTGCGCATCCGAAACTTACCCGAACCCGACCCGAGCTGTCATGACCGTTGGGTCCGGATCATCCCCAAACATCTATAGAACATCTCCGTTTTCTTAATTGGGCCCCCTAACCTATTTATCCGAGACCGTCCGATTAAAATCGGAGGGACTAGGTCGCCCCTAATCTAACCCACTCGCATATATATATATATATATATATATATATATATATATATATATATTAACCTATCCCGAGACCGAATCCCTAATTTCTAATTACTAGGGATCCTCCTAGCCACCGCCACCCCTGTCCATTCTCTCCTTCCTCGGGATCTTCCCCGATCCAAAATTCCCACTAACCAGAGCCCTCCCATGGCTCCCCTCGACTCCTCCTCCTCCTGGCCGAGGAGCCAGCCCGCAGCCGCATCGAGCCCCTCCCCGAGCACCTCCTGAAGTCCCGACCTCCTCATCGACCCAAGGAAACGAACTCCTCCCGAGGCCAGCCACCGAACCAGCAGCTGCTCCAGGCCGTCGCCCCAGTCATCCTCAACCTCCACGGCCTCCTCCCCGTCCCGTTCATCTGCACCGCTGCCGTCATGCCAAGGCCGGCGCCCCTCTGCTCAGCTCGCCTCGGACCAGCAGCAGGTCCATGCCGCCCTACCTCAGCTTCTCCTCCTTTTCTTCGCTCGCCGGACCGACTGACCCTGCCGTCACCGCCGTTTTGTGCAGGTCTGGACGACCTCAAGCAGGCAGGGCCACCCGAGAGGCCTAGCCCTGAGGAGACCCCATGTCGCCTTCGTCCTTGCCATCTCCGGCCAGATCCAGAGGTTCGCCGCCCCTCTCCGTCCTCGCAGTCCCGCGCCGCCGCCGCCTTGCTCTGTCCCCGCCGTTTCCCGCCGACGGCCTCCTCTCAAGCCCGGCGCCGCCAAGCTGCTTCCCCGCTGGATCTCGCCGTCCCGCAATGAACCCGTCCAGCCAGGTCCCCTGTCGCGTTCCCCCCTCCTTCCTTGGTTCTCCTTTCTCATCCCCGTGCCTCATCTCTCTCTTTTGCGGGTTTCTGCAGGAGCAGCAGGAACCACCATGGATGCCGCGCCC
The DNA here is from genome assembly GCF_018294505.1 of Triticum aestivum. Taxonomy (NCBI): domain Eukaryota; kingdom Viridiplantae; phylum Streptophyta; class Magnoliopsida; order Poales; family Poaceae; genus Triticum; species Triticum aestivum. The sequence continues at coordinate 395,157,792 of NC_057799.1, forward strand.
ATGCCTTCCTCCCCGCCTGGATCCGACGTGGATTCGTCGTTTCCTGCTACTCCGGCCTCCCTCACCTTTTCCCGCGTCACCGGAGCCCCGCGTCGCCTCCCTGGAACGAACGCCGTCGCTGCCGTCTCATGCATCGAGCCCTCGTTGCCCTCTAGTGAACGCCAAGTCCACGGCGTTGCCGGCCTCTGTTTCCCCTGCTCCAGATCGAGCTCCTCGCTCGCGTTGACCATGTTGCTGCCCAGCCGGCCACTCCAGCGCCAAGGCCTAGCCTTCTCCAACCTGCCCCGCACCCCTCTTGGGTTTCCTCCACCGAACCGGGCCGAAGCCCATGGGTGAGCTCCCCACAGCCCCTCCTCTCTGTTTAGCCCAACAGTGCACCAGATTCGGCCCATGTCTTGTTTTTTTCCGTTCTGCGATTTTGTCCAATTATCCAGAGAGTGTAGTTTTACAGAAAAACCCCTAGTGTTCATGCATATAATAACTAATTAATCATGCATCATATGTAAATAATTTATATATGAAAAATGCTTAGTTTTTCATCTAGTTTCATAATCTGCTACTTTCATCTATGTTAAAAATGTTTAAATTGCTGCTTGCTTTAATTTGCTTAAATGCCATGCTAAAATGCTTTATTTCATAACTAAATAACCATAGCTCCGAATTTAATAAACTTTACATGTAAATGGGGTAGAAAAATGCATAGTTTAACTTGGTACACTTTATTTTGCCGTTAACAACATTAAAATTGTGTTTAGGGCAGAACAGTACCAAATCAAAATATGCACATGAGGATTTTCCGGAATTGTTGTTTATTATTTCCAGCCTCATTTAAACTTGCCTAAATGGTTAGTTTAATTATGCTTCACCTCTTGCCATGCTTGACCACATTTAATATTGTTGGGTACATAAACGGGAGAGAACTAAATAATTGATGTGGTGTTTCGTCAATATGCAACTCGTTGCATATTGAGCTCCACTTAATTCGTAGTATTGTTTGTTGCACTTTGCCATGCCATGCCTATTTAAACCGCACATGCATCATACTTGATTGTGAATCATGCCATGTTGATGTGATGGTTGTTTACTATGTTGTTTGCTTCTTTCCGGTTTGCTTCTCTCGTTAGCTTCGGTTTCGTTCCGGAGTTGTGAGGATTCGTTCGACTACGTCTGTTTGTCTTCTTCATGGACTCGTTCTTCTTCCTTGCGGGATCTCAGGCAAGATGACCATACCCTCAAAATCACTTCTATCTTTGCTTGTTAGTTGTTCGCTCTATTGCTATGCCGCGCTACCTACCACTTGCTATATCATGCCTCCCATATTGCCATGTCAAGCCTCTAACCCACCTTTCCTAGCAAACCGTTGTTTGGCTAAGTTGCCACTTTTGCTCAGCCCTTCTTATAGTGTTGCTAGTTGCAGGTGAAGTTGAAGTTGGTTCCATGTTGGAACATGGATATTTTGGTATATCACAATATCTCTTATTTAATTAATGCATCTATATATTTGGTAAAGGGTGGAAGGCTCGGCCTTATGCCTGGTGTTTTGTTCCACTCTTGCCGCCCTAGTTTCCGTCATACCGGTGTTATGTTCCTTGATTTTGCGTTCCTTACGCGGTTGGGTGATTTATGGGACCCCCTTGACAGTTCGCCTTGAATAAAACTCCTCCAACAAGGCCCAACCTTGGTTTTACATTTGCCTACCTAAGCCTTTTTCCCTTGGGTTGTCGCGAGCCCGAGGGTCATCTTATTTAACCCCCGGGCCAGGGCTCCTCTGAGTGCTGGTCCAAACTAGAGCCCTTTGCAGCGCCACCTCGGGGAAACTTGAGGCCTGGTTTTAGTTGTACGGATTGCTCATCCGGTGTGCCCTGAGAAAGAGATATGTGCAACTCCTATCGGGATTTGTCGGCACATTCGGGCGGCTTTGCTGGTCTTTCTTACCATTGTCGAAATGTCTTGTAACCGGGATTCCGAGACTGATCGGGTCTTCCCGGGAGAAGGAATATCCTTCGTTGACCGTGAGAGCTTATAATGGGCTAAGTTGGGACACCCCTGTAGGGTATTATCTTTCGAAAGCCGTCCCCGCGGTTATGTGGCAGATGGGAATTTGTTAATGTCCGGTTGTAGAGAACTTGACACTTGATTTAATTAAAATGCATCAACCGCGTGTGTAGCTGTGATTGTCTCTTTTCGGCGGAGTCCGGGAAGTGAACACGGTTTGGGTTATGTATGAACGTAAGTAGTTTCAGGATCACTTCTTGATCATTTCTAGATTCGCGACCGTTGCGTTGCTCCTCTTCTCGCTCTTATTTGCATATGTTAGCCACCCTATATGCTTAGTGCTTGCTGCAGCTCCACCTCATTACCTCATCCTTCCTATAAGCTTAAATAGTCTTGATCTCGCGGGTGTGAGATTGCTGAGTCCTCATGACTCACATATTCTACCAAAACAGTTGCAGGTGCCGATGATACCAGTGCAGGTGATGCAACCGAGCTCAGGTGGGAGTTCGACGAGGACCTTGGTCGTTACTATGTTTCGTTTCCTGATGATCAGTAGTGGAGCCCAGTTGGGACGATCGGGGATCTAGCATTCGGGGTTGTCTTCTTTCATTTTGGTTCCGTAGTTGGACCTTGATTGTACTCTGAATGATGTATGTTTAATTTATGTATTGTGTGAAGTGGCGACTGCAAGCCAACTCTTTATCCCATTCTTATTCATTACATGGGATTGTGTGAAGATGACCCTTCTTGCGACAAAACCACCATGCGGTTATGCCTCCAAGTCGTGCCTCGACACGTGGGAGTTATAGCCGCATCGTGGGCATTACAAGTTGGTAATCAGAGCCATCCCCGACTTAGGAGCCCTCTGCTTGATCGAATCGCTAACGTTGTTGAGTCTAGAAAAAAATGTTTTGAGGCTTAGGATTATATATATTGGAGAGTAGGATTATTTTTACTCCTTAGTCCCTTCGTCACTCTGGTGAGGTCCCCTGACATAGAAGTTTTGACTTTCCTCTCCTCAAATTTCACTAAAAAAATTTAGGATCACGCGGGTATCTTGGAATCGTTCCGATGGTTTTGTGACGAAAACATTGTTCTTGGTGCCTCCTGACATTTAGGGGTTGTGGCAGTGTCCCGGGGAGTTGAGCTCCGTGGTGTTGTCGTCACAATTTTATCGTTGCAGTTCTGGAATACCTGAGTTTCGCCGACATCGAAAATCTCTTTTATGCAGTTGTTGGTGAGATCACCTCGACGCCACCCAGTACTGGGGCGGGAGTTCTGGAGTATTGCCATAACTCGTATAACGGATGCTTTTCGAAGGTTGAGGTACATGATTTCCGGAGTTTTCTTGGTTATGTGTTGACGGATGGATACAGCTGGATCTAGGTATTGTTAGTTTGGGTGAGATATATTGCGTCCCCTGTATCCCCAACACCAGATTGCATAACCAGAAAGTTTCGGGAGTTTATAAGTGGGAATTCAAGTAGCTCCTAGGATATCTTTCCCACAGATGCATGATATGAGATTGGGGTTCGACGTCTAGTGGTCCGCCTATCCACGGTTGGTTTTATAGTGGTCTCGTAGTGTCTTAAAGAGTCCTTGGCTATGCCGACTCGGGGACACTTCGTATCTCATGTGCACTGCCTTGTACATGATGGTGTTGTACGATCGAGCCCGTGTGGGCCCCACGACGAAAACTTCGGACGAAATCTCTAACATATGTTTGTTCCGGCTTATTCCGCAAGCCAAATCGTTTGTTTTGTTTTAAGTTGTGGTATTCGAGTTGCTTCGAAGTCAAATGTGGATTCCATACCTTTTCTAAGTGGTGTTCTCATATTCCAATGTGGATACTAATCCTTCTTGATCATCGAGATTGCCATCTTAATTCTATTTCCAGCCGGCGTGCTTCTCTTCAAGTGGATCCGATCATTTCAACATTCGCAAGATCATCCCTCAGTTTTTTCTCTACGGTGTTTGGTTCATCTGTCCCAAATTGTCTTTGTTTTCCCGCCCTCCCACCATTTTTCTTCAAGGACTAAGATTTCTTAACCAAGTATCCTTTTTATTGATGGGAAGTCTCTCCATCCTTTTCCGTCAATATTCTTATCCGGTGATTCTCAGGAAGATACTAACGGAGCTTCAAGTTCATCATTCTCTTTTCTTCTCCGGTGGATTTAATTCAAGCTTTCGGTGTTGATCATATTCCTTTTCTCATTTCAAATGTTTTTCTCGTACCGGTGCACCTCTTAATCATCCACTTCTCGCTATTCAATTGTTCCGGAGTGATGAAGATATCTCAGAAGATTCAAGTTTCCATTCTCAATTCACTCAAGTTCTTTTGAGGATGCTATCTCATTCAGGCCATTTAATTCAACCGGTGCAATCTCTCTTTTCAAGCAATCATTCAACGGTGGTTCTTTTGAGTGGGCCCTAACCCACAGGTCTTTTCCCAGGATCTTGCCTGACTCTTCTAATTTTCCCGGAGCTATTCCCAAATTCATTTCAAAGTTTGACGTAAGAATGAGTTATCATCAGTCAGATGTCTTTTTCCAAGATCTTCCAAATTCTTTTCATCGTTGGTTCAACCTTTCTAATTTTCAACCCGGAGTATCTCAATAATTCATGGTGGTGTCTCATCGTCATTCTCAACATTTGAAGACCGAAGAAGAGTTTCTCTTAAATCTTGCTCCATTCACTTCAAGATTCATGGTTCAAGCTTGATGCATCCTCTCATAATTGTTTTTGATTGTGAGAATTCTTTTTACCCATCCAGAGCATTTCATGAGTTGTTCCCATTTCTTTCCTCCGAAGGCCATCATGTCATAATTATTCATTCCAGCTTTCAGCTCTCGTTCTCCAAATCTTACCGGTGAATCATTCAAGTATCCTCTAGTCAGCTCTTGATCTCTGCGTTCACTTGTATCTAAATTGTCTCAAGTATCTTCGTTCATTTTCTAATTCTTCCCGGTGTTTCCTTATCTTTTCTTCATTCATTTTCAATTCTTACGGTGGTTCGTTCAAGAGTTCTCTTCCTTCGTTATCATACAGATTCATTCGTTCTTTCCAATCCTACCGGCGGTTCGTTGAAGTCTTTTCTCAAGTTTGCGCTATATCTCTCTTCAATCCTTTTCAAGTAGGATAAGTTGCATGCCAAATCCATTTGTCATCAATTAAAAATTGATGAGGATAAGCATAACATAATTCTTATTCTTCTTTCATCAAGTTGAGAAATTATTTTCTTCGGAGATTGTTCATGTTGAATAATCTCATGGTTCTTCGTTGTTCATCTTTTCTTATCCGGAGTTCCAAGTTTTTCTCGGTTGTCTTGTCGCGAAGCTCAATCGAAATCATCGCAAGACTTTAATCTTAATCATTCATCCTTCAATTTTATCTCATCATCATTTTGTTACCGGAGCTCTTCATGGTGGTTCATCAAGGAATTAATTCATTCTCGAAGCGTTCTTCAAGATTCTTCTTGGAGGAGCTCAAGTATTCGTCATCTTGCATTGTGAAGTGCAATTCTTTCTACCTTATCATTTGAGGTGGTGTTATGTCATTCTTGACAATTTGAGTTCGTGTTTCATGATTCACATGTTGTCAAGAATGAGATATTTAAACCCATCATAATTTCTTCGTTCATGGGATCTTTTCAACCCAACAATTTCTTCGTTGATGTTATCTTGGTATAGATTTCACTTAAAGCCTTCTCGAAGGAATGTTGCTAATTGTGGTGTCTATCAATGATCCAAGTTTTCTCCTATCCTCTCGGCGAAAGAAGTTTTCATCTCTTCGTTGCTCTCAAGCAAGCAATTGTTTTTGTTAGTGGCAGAATTTCACCTCAAGTTTTGAGATGTCTCCATAAGCCCACGAGGATCATATTCTTTCGTTGTTGGTGTTCCAACAATTCCGCTCTAACCTTCTTGCAAAGATGCTTTCCAAATTAAATTGTGTTATAAGTTGTCATTTCTTCTTCGTTCTTTTCTTTCCATCAATCCAGCTTCTATTCTTTCGCCCCGGAGGCATGGGGATGTTGCTCTCTTTGACCCATCATCTTGTTTTGTCAAGATCCTGTTCTTTCCCTTGCTTATCCGTTTAGCCGGAGTGTCCTGTTTATATTCGAGTTCTGTCATCTTATCAAGTTTTGCCTCCTTCCTCAACCGGAGTGTTGTCTGAAATCTTTCTTACCCCTTGTGCCATTCTTTCAATAGTTCCAAAGGAAGTGTGTTGTTAATTTCATCAAGTATGCTCTCATCTTGTCAGGATCATGTTCAATTCCTTACATTTACAGTCGGAGTGCTGCCCAAATTATATCATTCTTATTCCTTCCCTATCTTGTTTTAACCGGAGTGGTTTAAATATATATCTTGTCACTTAACCTCTTGGTTCTCGTCGTATCCCATGTTCCTCTTATCTAACGGAGTGTTTGCAATTTCGTTCATATCCATTGTATTCTTTCTTTCAATTTGTTCAACCTCTCAAGGTTCATGGTTTCACTCGTTTGTCAAGAAGCAACTTTTCTTTACCTCTTCCTCTTCCATTTTTCTCCGGTGCCATCCCTAGATCTCGAGACGAGATCACTTGTAAGTGGAGGAGTGTTGTGACGCCCCGAGACCGACGCTCCAGACGCCTTCCATGTTTTGTGTGTCGGCTGTGTTATTTATTTGTTTGTTGCATTCATCATGTCATCATTTGCATTGCATCGGTACTCTGTTGCCGTCATGTTTTCATAAAACTTGCATCCGCTCGTAGTTGCCGCGCCCCCCTTGCTTTCGTCACCGTTCCGAGACCAACCTTGTTCTTCGTTTTCCCTCTTGCTTAAACCAGAGTATCTCGTGCATAGACCCCCCTCATGTGCGCATCCGAAACTTACCCGAACCCGACCCGAGCTGTCATGACCGTTGGGTCCGGATCATCCCCAAGCATCTATAAAACATCTCCGTTTTCTTAATTGGGCCCCCTAACCTATTTATCCGAGACCGTCCGATTAAAATCGGAGGGACTAGATCGCCCCTAATCTAACCCACTCGCATATATATATATATATATATATATATATATATATATATATATATATATATATATATATATATATATATATATATATATATATATATATATAAACCTATTCCAAGACCGAATCCCTAATTTCTAATTTCTAGGGATCCTCCTAGCTGCCGCCACTGCTGTCCATTCTCTCCTTCCTCGGGATCTTCCCCGATCCAAAATTCCCACCAACCAGAGCCCTCCCATGGCTCCCCTCGACTCCTCCCTCCTCCTGGCCGAGGAGCCAGCCCGCAGCCGCATCGAGCCCCTCCCCGAGCACCTCCTGAAGTCCCGGCCTCCTCATCGACCCAAGGAAACGAAATCCTCCCGAGGCCAGCCACCGAACCAGCAGCTGCTCCAGGCCGTCGCCCCAGTCATCCACGACCTCCATGGCCTCCTCCCCGTCTCGTTCGTCTGCACCGCTGCCGTCACGCCAAGGCCAGCGCACCTCTGCTCAGCTCGCCTCGGACCAGCAGCAGGTCCATGCCGCCCTACCTCAGCTTCTCCTCCTTTTCTCTGCTCGCCGGACCGACTGACCCTGCCGTCACCGCCGTTTGTGCAGGTCTGGCCGACCTCAAGCAGGCAGGGCCACCGAGAGGCCTAGCCCCGAGGAGACCCCATGTCGCTTTCGTCCTTGCCATCTCCGGCCAGATCCGGAGGTTCGCCGCCCCTCTCCGTCCCCGCAGTCCCGCGTCGCCGCCGCCTTGCTCCGTCCCCGCCATTTCCCGCCGACGGCCTCCTTTCAAGCCCGGCGCCGCCAAGCTGCTTCCCCGCTGGATCTCGCCGTCCCGCCATGAACCCGTCCAGCCAGGTCGCCCCGTCGCATTCCCCCCTCCTTCCTTGGTTCTCCTTTCTCATCCCTGTGCCTCGTCTCTCTCTTTTGCGGGTTTCTGCAGGAGCAGCAGCAACCACCATGGATGTCGCGCCCATGCCTTCCTCCCCGCCTGGATCCGACGTGGATTTGTCGTTTCCCGCTACTCCGGCCTCCCTCGCCTTTTCCCGCGTCACCGGAGCCCCGCGTCGCCTCCCTGGAACGAACGTCGTCGCTGCCGTCTAATGCGTCGAGCCCTCATTGACCTCTAGCGAACGCCAAGTCCCGGCCTCTGTTTCCCCTGCTCCATATCGAGCGCCTCGCTCGCGTTGACCGTGTCACTGCCCAGCCGGCCACTCCAGCGCCAAGGCCCGGCCTTCTCCAACCTGCCCCGCGCCCCTCTTGGGTTTCCTCCACCGAACCGGGCCGAAGCCCATGGGTGAGCTCCCCACAGCCCCTCCTTTCTGTTCAGCCCAACAGTGCTCCAGATTCGGCCCATGTCTTGTTTTTTTTTCGTTCTACGATTTTGTCCAATTATCCAGAGAGTGCAGTTTTACAGAAAAACCCCTAGTGTTCGTGCATATAATAACTAATTAATCATGCATCATATGTAAATAATTTATATATGAAAAATGCTTAGTTTTTCATCTAGTTTCATAATCTGCTACTTTCATCTATGTTAAAAATGTTTAAATTGCTGCTTGCTTTAATTTGCTTAAATGCCATGCTAAAATGCTTTATTTCATAACTAAATAACCATAGCTCCAAATTTAATAAACTTTATATGTAAATGGGGTAGAAAAATGCATAGTTTAACTTGGTACACTTTATTTTGCCGTTAACAACATTAAAATTGTGTTTAGGGCAGAACAGTACCAAATCAAAATATGCACATGAGGATTTTCCGGAATTGTTGTTTATTATTTCCGGCCTCATTTAAACTTGCCTAAATAGTTAGTTTAATTATGCTTCACCTCTTGCCATGCTTAACCACAGTTAATATTGTTGGGTACATAAACGGGAGTGAACTAAATAATTGATGTGGTGTTTCGTCAATATGCAACTCATTGCATATTGACCTCCACTTAATTTGTAGTATTGTTTGTTGCACTTTGCCATGCCATGCCTATTTAAACTGGACATGCATCATACTTGATTGTGCATCATGCCATGTTGATGTGATGGTTGTTTACTATGTTGTTTGCTTCTTTCCGGTTTGCTTCTCTTGTTAGCTTCGGTTTTGTTCTGGAGTTGTGAGGATTCGTTCGACTACGTCTGTTTGTCTTCTTCATGGACTCGTTCTTCTTCCTTGCGGGATCTCAGGCAAGATGACCATACCCTCGAAATCACTTCTATCTTTGCTTGTTAGTTGTTCGCTCTATTGCTATGCTGCGCTACCTACCACTTGCTATATCATGCCTCCCATATTGCCATGTCAAGCCTCTAACCCACCTTTCGAAGCAAACCGTTGTTTGGCTAAGTTACCGCTTTTCCTCAGCCTTTCTTATAGCATTGCTAGTTGCAGGTGAAGTTGAAGTTGGTTCCATGTTGGAACATGGATATTTTGGCATATCACAATATCTCTTATTTAATTAATGCATCTATATATTTGGTAAAGGGTGGAAGGCTCGGCCTTATGCCTGGTGTTTTGTTCCACTCTTGCCGCCCTAGTTTCCGTCATACCGGTGTTATGTTCCTTGATTTTGCGTTCCTTACGCGGTTGGGTGATTTATGGGACCCCCTTGACAGTTCGCCTTGAATAAAACTCCTCCAGCAAGGCCCAACCTTGGTTTTACATTTGCCTACCTAAGCCTTTTTCCCTTGGGTTGTCGCGAGCCCGAGGGTCATCTTATTTAACCCCCCGGGCCAGTGCTCCTCTGAGTGCTGGTCCAAACTAGAGCCCTTTGCAGCGCCACCTCGGGGAAACTTGAGGCCTGGTTTTAGTTGTACGGATTGCTCATCCGGTGTGCTCTGAGAAAGAGATATGTGCAGCTCCTATCGGGATTTGTCGGCACATTCGGGCGGCTTTGCTGGTCTTGTTTTACCATTGTCGAAATGTCTTGTAACCGGGATTCCGAGACTGATCGGGTCTTCCCGGGAGAAGGAATATCCTTCGTTGACCGTGAGAGGTTATAATGGGCTAAGTTGGGACACCCCTGCAGGGTATTATCTTTTGAAAGCCGTGCCCACGGTTATGTGGCAGATGGGAATTTGTTAATGTCTGGTTGTAGAGAACTTGACACTTGATTTAATTAAAATGCATCAACCGCGTGTGTAGCCGTGATGGTCTCTTTTCGGCGGAGTCCGGGAAGTGAACACGGTTTGGGTTATGTATGAACGTAAGTAGTTTCAGGATCACTTCTTGATCATTTCTAGCTTCGCGACCGTTGCGTTGCTCCTCTTCTCGCTCTTATTTGCGTATGTTAGGCACCATATATGCTTAGTGCTTGCTGCAGCTCCACCTCATTACCTCATCCTTCCTATAAGCTTAAATAGTCTTGATCTCGCGGGTGTGAGATTGCTGAGTCCTCGTGACTCACAGTTTCTACCAAAACAGTTGCAGGTGCCGACGATACCAATGCAGGTGATGCAACTGAGCTCACGTGGGAGTTCGACGAGGACCTTGGTCTCTACTATGTTTCGTTTCCTGATGATCAGTAGTGGAGCCCAGTTGGGACGATCGGGGATCTAGCATTTGGGGTTGTCTTCTTTCATTTTGGTTCTGTAGTCGGACCTTGATTGTACTCTGAATGATGTATGTTTAATTTATGTATTGTGCGAAGTGGCGACTGTAAGCCAACTCTTTATCCCATTCTTGTTCATTACATGGGATTGTGTGAAGATGTCCCTTCTTGCGACAAAACCACCATGCGGTTATGCCTCCAAGTCGTGCCTCGACACGTGGGAGTTATAGCCGCATCGTGGGCGTTACAGATATCCAAGAAGGATATAATAAAAACTTCATGAAGATTATTGGACAAAATAAACTTGATTCTTAGTAATAGTTTTGAGATATGATGTTGTGATATGTGAGTTATGTTGATGAGTAATTATGCTTTAGTAAGAATATTGGTGTTAAGGTTGTGATTCCCTATGCAAGTACGAAAGTCAATAGTCATGCAATGAAATTATATCCTACTTGTGGTGCATTATTCAGTGTTATTTATGCTTAATGCTTGCTTATGAGATTATCCGTTTCTTTGTTGGTCGCTTCTCAATCTTTTGCTAGCCTTCATTTTGCACCAAGTATGATTTCTACTTGTGCATCCAAAATCCTTTAAACTAGTTTTGCCACATGAGTCCGCTATATCTACCTATATGCGGCATTTTTTTGCCGTTCTAAGCAAATTTGCATGTGCCATCTCTAATTTTCAAAATAAACTTCTCTTTTGTGTGTTTGTTTCGCTCGCGGAGCGGTGAGGGGTGGCTAATATTTTCCATGCTAGATGTGTTATTCTCACGATGAGTGTTTATTCACTTGTCATTGCACGAGAGTAAGGCAAAGGTTTTAGGGATGCCCAGTCCCGAAATGCAAAAATGAATTTACTTTATGTTATCAAATAATAAATTCCTTGGAAAGTGTTGGTATGGAGGGCACCCATGGATACGGTTAGCCATGGAAAGTGAAAGTATGGTGGAAAAAGGAATAAACTTTATTTTCTGTTTGGGAACCGCCTATGATATATCTAGCATGGAAAGTGTTAGGAACTCTAAGTCGTTTTCGTTGGTGGGTTGGATACACCCCCCAAAATGTTTTTATCTCTAAGTTTTTCGCTTTGAGCTCTGGCACCTCTACAAATCCCTACTTCCCTCAGCGAAGGGCCTTTCTTTTACTTTATGCAATTTTTTATTTTTGAGTCTCCATCTTCTATTATAAAAGCACCAACTAGGAGGCAATATGATCGTACTTAAGTATTGGGTGTAGCTAATATTTGAGTATGTTTCATGAATGGATCAATGTTTGAGCATGATGGGCTAGGGATAACTTATTTTAGCGTTGATAATTTGAAAGACATGGTTGCTTGTTGATATGCATGAGTATCTAAATTATTATGTCAAAACTAGACTATTGCTTTGAACAATATTGTCGGAGTAAATGGCCACGGGTAGCCTAACCGACTACCCCTGGCTCTTCAAAAAATTATCAGGCCATTTGAGCCTTCAAGCATTCAAGGCATTGGGCCGCCTTCCCCCAGCCGGCTACCCCCGGAGCCGACTCTCAGAAGGCGACCCAGTCTTAGAAACCTCCCCCAAGATAACTACGAGATGGCCGACTCCAGGAAGCCGGCCACGGAGAACGCCGACTCCCAAGAGCCGGCCATGAAGAACGCTGACTCCAAGAAGCCGGCCGAGACCGCACCCACCAAAACTACGCCCCCATAATGGTGACAAGATGGGGTGTGGCTACAGTGCGGCCCACTACCCCCGAATCCCGAGGCAGGCATGGCCGCAGGACGCCATACGGGTCAGCCATCTCCCATTCGGCTCGGCACTGTAGCCATGCTGGCCTCAACGTCATCCACGACAGACGCCAGTAAGGCCCGCGGGCAGCGGGCCCCTTTAGCCAGAGAGAGGCACGAAGGCAGCCTGGCCTCCCCCAGTCGGCCAAGGGCGTAGCCGGCCCCCAGAAGCCGGCTACCCCCCTCCCTCGAAACATGTGCCACATTTAGGAGACAAGACGAGGTAAGGCTACAGTGAGAGCCCTCGAGGCGGCACACTGTAGCCACGCTTACCTCGACAAAGCCCTCGTCATCAGGGGCGAGGCTACAGTAAACAGCCGCCGACAAGACCCCCAGGCGGTGGGGCCGGCCTGTCGACCAAGAGGCCGGCAGCCGGCGGGACCCACCAGTCGGCGGGCCCCAATGGCCGGCGGAGAAGCCAGCGAGCGCAGACGCTGACGACTGGGACCCGCGCCCAGCCGGATTACAATTGTACCCCCGGGGGTAGGCCTATATAAACCCCCCGGGGCATCCATGCAAAGGGTTGGCTTCTTAGAGTTACACACACACCATATAGAGAGGGAAGCGAGAGCTAGACTTGCTCTTCTTCTCCCTTGGACCCAACAGCTCAAGGAGCACTTGTAGCTACTCTTTCTGATCTAGTGATCATGCGGAGACCCCGCAGAGCAGGTCTAGGGGTGTTATCTCCACGGAGAGCCCCGAACCTGGGTAAGATTCGTCGGCGAGCATGTCTTCGCCTCATCCCGTTTCCAGGCTCCGGCGACGTCTTACTGGCTCCCACAATGATAAGCCACCCGTTTGTCGCACCTACCACCCGACATTTGGCGCCCACCGTGGGGCCAGGTGCACCGTCGTCCGGAGACCTGTTCTAGACGGGAACCCTTTTCCTCCCCCGCGAGCGCAGCCAGCCTGCTGCGCCCGATGGCGTTTGCCCCGACGCGCTGCAAGGCGTCGACGACGCCTGCGCGACGAGCCACCTCGCCGATCTGCTCGGCGAGGCTCGCATCTCCAACGAGCCCGCATCCGACGCGGGCACGGACTACCCTGAGAGCCACCTCGTCAGCCTCCTCGACCAACTTCACGTCTCCAGCGAGCCTGCTGCAGACTTGGAGTCGGTCGGCTCCACCGACCCGATGCTTGTCGATTCCGACACGGCATCGCTCGACGCCTACCCCTCCGACGTGGTGGTCTTCGATGACCCTCTCCCTCGAGCTGACAGTGGCAGCAGCGCCGTCACCGAAGTGTTGGTCATCAGCCACGTTGCCAACTCGGGCGAGAACGCCCACGACACCCTGCAAGCAGCGATGCACGACTTATCCGTCCCCATCCCGGCCGACGCCGACGCCGAGACCTTGGAGGCACGCCACCTCGCCCTCATCGCGGAAGGCCAGAAGATAGCCTCCATGAGACGCCTCACCGAGGCCCACCAGCACGAAGTCGACCGCGCCGCCATCGGTACGCCGCCGCGTAGCGGGCCGAGCCGAGCCGGCTTCGTCCAGAAGCGTGGCACGGCTATCGCCAGCATACTGGGGCAGATCACCCCGTCTACGCCACCCCGCTCGAGAATCTACGAGCCGCTCAGGCGGCCGCTGAAGAGCTGAATGGGCTGGGAGCCGATGAGCTCCCCTACATGACAAGGCGGATCCAGCAGCTGGTCGACGCGGCCGCAGAACGGCACGAAGCCGGCGCCCGCGCTGATAGTCATCCCCCGCGCCGGGAGCACGCCGCGACGTCCCGGTCGCCGACTGCGAGCGGTGCCTGCAAGAAGAAAGACAAGGAGCCGGCTGCTAGCCGCAGCCGGACTCGTATCACCATCGAGCGCGACGCGGAAGGCCACCCTCGAGCGGTGGAGCGCCAAGGAAATCCGCCTCCTCCCCCGCCTCGAGGGGAGAGACATCCCACCCCGCCGCTTGTCACGCATCCGACTCTTGGTGGCCGACTAGGCCGCCGCGAAGGAGTCGGCGAGAACGACGCCCGCCACCGGATCGACCGCCTAGCTCGATCCCTGGCTCTAGAAGAAGAAGACGATGTCGGCCCGCCATGCTTTGGCCCCCGCATCCGCGACGAGCCCTTCCCCAAAGGGTTCTCGCTCCCCAGAGACACGCCCAAGTACAACGGCTCTGTGAAGCTGGAAGATTGGCTCATCGACTATTCTACTGCGGTCAGCATAGCCAACGGCAACAGACGCATCGCCATGAAATACGTCCCCCTCATGCTGCAAGGCACGGCGGGCACCTGGCTCAACAGCCTCAAGCCATACAGCGTCAACAGCTGGTTGGACTTCACGGAAGTCTTCGTGCGCAACTTCACCAGCACGTACAAGCGGCCTCCCAAGCCTCGCCAGCTCTCCCTATGCGTCCAAGGGCCCAACGAGTCGACTCGCGACTACCTCACGTAGTGGGCCGAGCTCCGCAACTCCTACGAGGGGGTGCACAAGGTTCAGGCCATCGAGTACTTCACCGCCGGGTGCCGAGAGGGCACCCTCCTCAAGCACCGGCTCCTCTGCGACGAGCCGGCTACCCTCGATGAACTACTGATCATCGCGGATAAGTACGCCACGGCCGACTCCTCGATGAAGACCGAGCTCCGAGTGGACGCCTCTGGGAAGGTGCTTGCTCCGGCTCCCAAGACGCCGGCTAGCGAGTCCAATCGGTGCCCCTACCAGAACGACCACAAGCGCAAGGCCCCTATGCCGCCTTCCACCAGTCGGCAGGTGGCCACCGTTGAAGATGAGCAACCCGAAGAACGGCCCGCTCCCAAGAAGAACGGTGGCAGGCCGGCTTGGCAGCCGGCATTCTCCTACGAGCAGACTCTCGACGCCCCCTGCAAGTTCCACAGCGGCGCGAAGCCGTCCAACCACACGACCAGAAAGTGCCACTGGCTCACGCGAATCTCCAAGGGCGAGGGGCTGGTGCCGCCTCCGCCTCCCGGCCCGCCGCCTCCAGCCCCCCAGCAGCCGGCGGCTCGGCCAGCAGTCAGAGCCATTCAAGATGAGTTCCCTGAAGAGCACGCCGCCTACGTCATCTTCACAAGCCAAGTTGAAGACGAGCGTAGTCGGCGCCGTCAGCATCAAGAGGTCAACGCAGTCGCCTCTAGCGCTCCTGAGTTCATGCACTGGTCCGAGAAGCCCATCAACTGGAGCCAGGCCGACCACCCAGAGGTGATGCCATCCCCTGGCTCCTATGCACTAGTCTTGGATGTCACCCTCGCGATGGAGAGGCGAGCTGCCCGATTCTCCCGCGTCCTGATTGATGGCGGAAGCAGTATCAATATACTGTACCGCGATACCATGGAGAAGCTGAACATCAAGGCGAAGCAGCTCATGCCGAGCCGGACCGTGTTCCATGGCATCGTGCCCGGCTTGTCTTGTTCCCCGATCGGCAAGATCAAGATGGATGTTCTCTTCGGAGACAAGGATCATTTTCGCCGAGAAGCGATCTGGTTTGAGGTAGTGGATCTGGAGAGCCCCTACCATGCTTTGCTTGGCCGACCTGCTCTGGCCAAGTTCATGGTTGTGCCCCACTCCGCCTACCTAAAGATGAAGATGCCGAGCTCGAAGGGGATCATCACCGTAGCCGGCGACTACAAGAAGTCCATCGAGTGCGCCATGGCCAGCAGTCGGCTGGCCGAGTCCCTCGTAGTGGCAGAAGAGAAGAAGATGCTGGAATGGGTTGCGGCCATGGCCGGCAAGCAGCCGGCTTTGTCCCCCAGCCCCAAAGATTGTGATGCGCAGGGCTCCTTCCAGCCGGCCAAGGAGACGAAGAAGATACCCCTGGACCCGGAGAATCCGGAAAGGTTTGCTGTCATTGGGGCAAACCTGGACAGTAAATAGGAAGGCGAGCTCGTCGACTTCCTCCGTGAGAATCGAGACATCTTCGCATGGTCCCCAAAGGACATGCGGGGTGTCCCGAAGGATTTCGCCGAGCACAAACTGCACGTCCGAGCCGACGCGAAGCCGGTAAAGCAGCCCCTCCGCTGACTGTCAGAAGAGAAGCGAAGAATCATAGGAGAAGAGATAGCCAGGCTCCTCGCCGCTGGCTTTATTATGGAAATATTTTTTCCAGAGTGGCTTGCCAACCCAGTCTTGGTTTTGAAAAAGAATAACAAGTGGCGTATGTGTATAGACTACACCTGCCTCAACAAAGCCTGCCCCAAGGATCCGTTTGCTTTGCCACGGATTGACCAAGTGATAGACTCCACAGCCGGATGCGAGTTGTTGAGTTTTTTGGATGCCTACTCAGGGTACCATCAAATCAAGTTGGACCCAGCAGACCGACTGAAGACTGCCTTCATCACACCATTCGGAGCTTTCTGTTACCTGACTATGACATTCGGCCTCAGGAATGCCGGTGCCACTTTTCAGCGTTGCTTGCAGAAATGCCTCCTCAAGCAACTTGGCAGAAATGCCCACATCTACGTAGACGACATTGTGGTGAAGACAGAGAAGCGCGGCACCCTGCTGGAGGACCTCAAAGAAACATTCGCCAACTTGCGCCGATTCCAAATCAAGCTCAACCCCGAGAAATGCGTGTTCGGAGTGCCAGTTGGCCAGCTGTTAGGCTTTCTGGTCTCTGAACGCGGCATCGAGTGCAACCCTGTGAAGATCAAGGCCATCGAGAGGATGGAGATTCCCACCAAATTGCGAGATGTGTAGAAGTTCACCGGGTGTTTGGCCTCCCTAAACCGCTTTATCAGCCGGCTAGGAGAGAAGGCTCTCCCCCTGTACTGACTCATGAAGAAGTCCACTCACTTCGAGTGGAATGACCAAGCCGACCAAGCCTTCCATGAGCTGAAGAAGATGCTGAGCACTCCACCTGTCCTGGCGGCACCGACTGAGAAGGAGCCCATGCTCCTCTACATTGCCGCGACTAGCCGAGTGGTCAGTACAGTTGTCGTGGTCCAGCGCCCGGAAGAAGGCCGAGCCCAGCTAGTTCAAAGGCCGGTGTATTATCTAAGCGAAGTGCTATCCAGCTCAAGGCAAAACTACCCGCACTACCAGAAGATGTGCTATGGGGTGTACTTCGCCGCCAAGAAGCTGAAGCCCTACTTCCAAGAGCATCCCATCACGGTCGTGTGCACCGCTCCGCTTGCCGAGATCATAGGCAGCCAGGATGCATCCGGCCGGGTGGCTAAGTGGGCCATTGCATTAGCACCATACACAATCTTCTACCAACCCCGCACCGCCATCAAGTCCAAAGCATTGGCCGACTTCCTCGTCGACTGGGCCGAGACACAGTACCTACCGCCGGCTCCCGACTCTACCCATTGGCGGATGCACTTCGACGGGTCCAATATGCGCACCGGTTTGGGAGCCGGCATCGTCCTCACCTCTCCCAAAGGCGACAAACTCAGATACACGCTGCAAATCCACTTCGCCGCCTCCAACAACATGGCCGAGTACGAGGCGCTCATACATGGGCTCCGGCTAGCCAAAGAGCTCAGCATACGCCGGATCCTGTGTTATGGTGACTCAGACTTGGTGGTCCAGCAGTCGTCTGGCGACTGGGACCCCAAGGATGCAAACATGGCGAGCTATCGATTCCTCGTCCAGCAGATCAGTGGGTACTTCGAAGGGTGCGAGTTCCTTCACATGCCAAGGGCCGACAACGACCAAGTAGATGCCCTGGCACGGATCGGCTCCACCCAACAGGCTATACCGACCGGCGTCTCCCTCCAGCGCCTCCTCAAGCCGTCCATCAAGCCGTCTCCAGAGTCGGACTCTATCTTCGTACCGCCTGTGCCAGATGCAGCCGGATCCAACTGGAGGAACCTCGCAGGCGGCACGGGGACTTCGACAACTGGCCCGCCGACTGCCGTAGTCGCACCCGGCCCGGGGACTTCAGAACCCGGCCCGGGGACTGCAGCAACACAAGAAGCGGTGGCCGACTCCAATTCCACGCCACCCACCCGAGTCATGGTGGCCGTACTAACAGAAGAAGAAATCACAGCTCCGTCATGGGCCCAGCCCATCCTCAAATTCCTAGTCAACAGAGAGCTGCCGGCTGATGAGATCTCAGCAAGACTAGTGCAACGACGAGCCGGAGCATATGCAATAATCAACAGAGAGCTTGTCAAGCGCAGCGTCACTGGAGTCTTCCAGCGCTGTGTCGAGCCAGAAAAAGGAGTGGCAATCCTCAAGGATATCCATCAAGGCGAATGCGGACACCACGCAGCCTCAAGATCACTTGTGGCCAAAGCTTTCCGCCACGGTTTCTTTTGGCCGACTGCTTTGGAAGATGCCAAAGAGATAGTCAAGAGCTGCAGAGGATGCCAAGTCTTCAGTTCCAAGCAACACCTGCCGGCTTCTGCACTCAAGACCATTCCCCTCACCTGGCCCTTTGCCGTCTGGGGACTGGACATGGTGGGCCCTTTCAAGACAGCCCGCGGCGGCTTGACACATCTGCTTGTCGCCGTGGACAAGTTCACCAAGTGGATCGAAGCGAAGCCGATCAAGAAGCTGAACAGGCCGACTGCCGTGACGTTCATCACCGACATCACTACTCGGTACGGCGTACCGCACAGCATCATCACCGACAACGGCACAAACTTTGCCAAAGGAGCACTGGCACGTTTCTGCGCGACGCAGGGTATCCGACTGGACTTAGCGTCCGTTGCCCACCCGCAGTCAAACGGCCAGGTCGAGCGAGCAAATGGACTCATCCTCTCCGGCATCAAGCCCCGACTGGTTGTACCACTGGAGCGATCGGCCGGCTGCTGGCTCGATGAGCTGCCGGCTGTCCTCTGGAGTCTGCGTACCACCCCCAACAAGTCAACCGGCTTCACTCCATTCTTCCTTGTATATGGTGCCGAGGCCGTCATCCCAACCGACATCGAGTTCGACTCGCCTCGGATCACCATGTACACGGAGGCGGAGGCCAAGGAAGCAAGAGAAGACGGTGTCGACCTACTGGAAGAAGGCCGGCTGTTAGCACTCAGCCGGTCCGCCATCTACCAGCAGGGGTTGCGCCGTTACCACAACCGCAAGGTCAAGCCAAGATCTTTCCAGGAGGGCGACCTTGTGCTTCGGCTGATCCAGCGAACAGCCGGCCAGCACAAGCTCTCGGCCCCCTGGGAAGGCCCTTTCGTCATCAGCAAGGCACTAGGCAACGACTCCTACTACTTGATCGACGCGCAAAAACCAAGAGCACGCAAGAGGGATGACTCCGGCAAGGAGTCGGAGCGACCATGGAACGCGAACCTCCTGAGAAGATTTTACCGTTGAAAGCAGTATGTATCATGCTACCCTTTTGTATTAAGTACGAAACAACAGGCCCCCCGAGGAGCACTCGGGGACTGCCTTCTTTTATCTATGAGCGACGAGTGTCATATCCATGAATGTATTATTACATTTGATTTCCTGTCTGGCACCGGGTTCGACTAGTCGGCCCGGGGACTGGCCGCCTTAAGCTATATTAAAGTTCTACCTGAAGTCAGACAAGTAGTGTGCCGGCTCCCGAGTCCTCTCTTGTTGAAAGTCGCAGCTCGAAGAACCGACTGTCCGACTAGCAAGAGCCAAGGCAGAAAGGATGCCCACACGAAAAACGGCTAAGGACTAATGAACTTGTATAACGAAAAGACGGCCTCCGACCACGCTTGCCGGCTGTCAGAACAGTCGGCTGGCCGGCTTCCCAAACACTTCGCTATAATCCAACAAAGCTAGAGTACTTGCCCTCCCAATTGGCCAAGCACTTCTCCAGCCACAGATTGCAGAGCAACTGCCTGACTGGGAAGGCGGCAACCAAGGGAGGGCGGCAAAGGAAACAGCAGAAGGATGAAAAGCAAAGAACAAGGAAAAGCCAAACACTTGCATAGTCATATATACATATAAAGCCCCCAACAGGCCGGCAATCGACATAGTTCGAATACACCCCCAGTGGGTGGAATTGTGCAAACTTAACAAAATATTGTTCCAAAAGTGATAAGACAGGAAAAATAAAAGATAGCAGACTAGACTAAAGGCGCTATGTGGTAGCCGGGTTGGTCGGTGGAGACGGCGTCGCCGGCTGAAGGAGTGGCCGGCTGGCGGGTCTCGGCTTGATCACCACCGGTGGCAGGCGACGCACCCGCGCGTGACGTGTTGCTGGAGGCACGGTCAAGCTGAGGCTGGCCGGCCGCCCCACCATCCGGCCCGGCGTCTTCACCCTCCTCCTCCTCTTCTTCACCCTCGTCGCTGGAGTCAATCTCCTCCGCCGAGTCTTTGCCGTCTGCCGGGTTCAACCCAAACAATTCCTCTGGCTGGGCAACACCGTTGTCATCTACCTCAGGGGCGAAGGCGCTGGTGTCGGTGTAGTCGGCGATCGCCGAAGCCCGCCGGATGATAGCCGGTCGTGCCGGCTGCAGCTCCGTGTCGGCCTGCTGCCGCCAGGTAGCCAGCTGGTCCAGACTCAGGCCGGGATACCAGGCCTTGACGAACTCCAGCCTCCGCCTGGCGCCGGACCGATCCGCCGAAGCCTTCCAAGCCTCGAAGCGGCCAACCGCCACCTCCAGCCAGTCGGCAGTCCGACTGGGGGTGCGGGGAACCACTTCGCCAGGCCAGAGGGCGGCCAACATCTGCGCCCCGGTACGTTGAAGCCGGCGGAGCAGTCGATGAGCCGGCTGGAGGCGGGCCTGGATCGCCAAGAGCTGCTCCTCCAGCGACCGACTAGCGTTCGGTGCAATCTCGGCGCCAGCCTGCCTCCGCGCCTCGCGGCGGGCCTCGATGATCTGGTTGGCGGCGGTGGAGTAGCCAGGGAAGTACTCTGTGCAAGAAAGAAAGAGAAAGAAGAGAAAACACCAAGTCAGAAAACGAGCCAAAAGCGGCAGGCGGCAAGAAAGGACGAAGAAGAAGGCGGCTTACCGTCAACCAAATCTTCGATCTGGCCATAGCCGTTGATCAGCGTCTGCCTTGCTTCGGCCCAGCCAGCCGCCTCTGTCTCATACTCGGCCTGGAGGGCGGCTTCGCTGTCCTGCACCGCCTTCAGAGCCGCCTTGTGGCTCTCCTCCTGGTCGGCCAACCTCTTGGCCAGGCGGTCACGTTCCTGCACCAAGGCGGCAAACTCGGCCTCCTTGGCACGAAGGGCGGCCTGAGACCCTCCCAGCTGCGCCCTTAGACTGGCGTTGGCCGCTGCAGGGACGGCAGAGAAAGAAGAAGCAATAAGAAGAAGTCGTCAAGGAAGATCCGACCCGACTGCTCAGCAGTCGGCCCGAATCTCGGGGACTACACCCAGTGGGTGCGCTGACGCGCCCCCACGTGAGATAAAGGACGAAGCACTTACCCCGGCTCTCAGTTAGGTCGGCGGTCTTCTGGGTCAGCTCCCGAGCCTGGGAGTTGAAGGCAGCCGCGCGAAGATTGTGGTAGTCCTGCAAGACAGGCAGAAGAGCGAAGTAAGAGCAAGAATAGCAAAACTAGATCCGCTAAGAAGTTCCAAGCCGCCTGCTCAGCAGCCGACTCGGAACTCGGGGACTACACCCAGTGGGTGCGCTGACGCGCCCCCACGGAAGAAACCAAGATCAAAAAAGCAAGATAAGAAGACTAACCCGGATGGCCGCCCGCGTCGCAAGGAACTCGTCGTTGTATTTCCTCAGCGCCGTAGCCTGGGCTTGGAGCCGGGTCCGGACGTCCTGCGCGGCCACATTCATCACGGCCGTCCCTCCGCCCGGCGTCCACCCCGAGGTGGCGCTGGCCGCCTCCATATCCTGGGCCGACGAGCTGGAGCCCGCGGCCGGCTGCGGCTCCGACGCAGCCTTCTGTGGCTCTGATGCGGCCTTCCCCGCGCTCTGGCGCGGCGGCGTCCGGACCGCCAGATCAGTCCTCGCGGCCGGCTCGCCCCCGGCCGACTGCGCAGGCGGCAGATCAGGCCGGCCGCCTTGAGCCGCCCCAATCGGCGGGGCCGGTGCCGCCACCCTCTCCAGGATGACGATGTCGTCTTCCCTCTCCAGCCCCGGCTGGTCACCGCCGGCTTCTTCTGGCGGGTGCTCCGGGGCCCCAGGAGCCGCGACGCGCAGTGGGGTGACCAGCAAGGCCCCCTCCGCCATCGCCGCAGCCGCAGCCTCCGCTTGGGCCTTGGCTGCGGTGTCAGCGCGCGCCTTCGCCGCCTCCTCCTCCTGCGCCGCCTTGGCGGCGGCCGCCCTTAATCCCTCCGCCTCCCGCGCCTCCTGCGCGTTCCGCTCCGTCACCGCCTGAAGATCGGCACGGGGGTCTACGCGGCGAGTAGTGCTCCCAGATCCTCCTGGCGACCCAACAACGGAACCGGCAGCAGCCCGCTCGAGCGACAATGGAGCCCTGGTTTTTTGGGGGAAAAGACAAGGATTCAGGAGCTACCAGAGAAAAGAAAAAAGAATACACGAAGGAGTGTATACTTACGCCGACACCGTCTGCGGCTGCTTCACCGCCTTGCGGAAGCGGGCCGCCTTCGCGGCTGCCTCCTCCCGCCTGGTCGCCGCTGCCCCGCCTCTGGGCTTCTTCGGCCGACTGCCGAACAAGCCCGGCGCGGCACGACGCTTTTGCCCGCCGCCCCGAGCAGGCGGCGCAGCGGAAAAACCCGCGTCGTGGCCAGGCGCCGGCTGGCGGCGTGGGACGACTTCAGCCTCGTCATCGTCCGGCCAGTCGTCGAAGCTGACTCCAAGCCCGGAGCCGCCTGCTTCGCCACCGGCTTGGCCACCGCTCGCCTCGGTGTTTTCGTCCATAGCGGCCGCCCCCAAGTCGGGGTCCTCCAGATCGTGCTCCGTCTGGTCGGGGATGAATCGGCGCTCCGCGTCCGACCCGCCTGCAGGCCGAAGAAGAGGGCTCTGTCGAGACAAGCCGACTAGTCAGAGTCGGCCAAAAGGAACTCGGCGACAAAACTGAGAGAAGAGAAAGAGAAAAGGAGAACATACCGTGGGCGGCGGATGGGCTCGGCAATATGGCTCCTTGCCTAAGTGCCACTCTGCGGAGAGCTTGCAGTTCGCAAGGTAGTTCACCATATAGGCCACCTCGTCGTGCGGCATGTCTTTGGTGCACATCCGGCTCGGATCGAGCTGGCCGCTCATCTGACAGATCAGATGAGGGCGGCTCTGGAGCGGGAGCACCCGGCGCGTGACGAAGGCGGCCAGCAGGTCGGGCCCCGACAAGCCCTCCGACTGGATCATCGCCCGCACTCGGGCGACAGCTGCGGTTCCAGCCGGCGTCAGCGTCACGGCCCGATAGGACCACTGGGGCCGCCTGCCTACCGGTGGGCCGGCTACGTAAGCCGGCAGATTGACGTAGTCGCCCTGCGGGGCGACGTTCTTCACGTAGAAGTATGACTTCTGCCATAGCTTCACCGACTGGATCAGCGTGATGACGGGGAAGGGGTTGTCGGCAGCCACCCTCCGCATCGCGACGAAGGCGCCAGTCTGAGCCGGCACGCCCTGCATGCGCGTGCCCAGCTTGGACTGGAAGAACTCCCCCCAGAGCTCGAGGGTGGGGAGGACGCCGAGGTAGCCTTCGCACAAGGTGACGAAGGCGGACAGCAGCACCACCGTGTTCGGGGTGAGGTGGTGCGGCTGGAGTTGGTAGAACTCGAGAAAGGAGCGGAAGAAGGCGCTCACGGGCAAGCCGATGCCGCGCAAGAAATGCGAGCGGAAGACTACCCGCTCGCCTTCCTCCGGCTCCGGCGTAATCTCCTTCGCCGGCGCAAGACGGACCTCCACCTTGTCCGCGCCGGGCAGCCGCCATGTCTTGCGGAGGAACTCGACGTGATCCTCATGGACGTTGGAGCCGTCCCAATCCCCGCGGAACTGCATCGTGGCGTAGGGCTGGCGAGAATGAGCGCGGCGGCGGAGGATCGAGTGGTGGAGCGGTGCGGCGGCGAGGCGCTGTCGCAAGAAAGAGCAGAAGGAAGAAGATGGCGGAGAGGGGAGGGGCGTGCGAGCGCCTGCCGCTCTCCCCCCTCCCCCTACTTATAGCTTCGCACGGTGAAGCCGGGGAGGCAGGGCGTGGGGTGAGACGTGGGATTAACTGCACCCACTCCCCCACGCCTCGCGATTATTACGCCCTAAAGGCGTGCCGAAACCGCCGCAGGAAGACGTGCGGGCGGCTTCGGGCCGCAGAGAATCCGCGCCTGGGCCCGGGCGTAGGCGTGGCGGGCCCCCGACCTGCGGCGACGTCCCATCGCGCGCGTGGGCTGGCAGGCTTTTTAGCCAAGGGATGCCACGTGGTTCGCAGGCGGCAAGTGGCCGGCCCGTGGCCCGGTGCGCGCGGTGGCTGGCTCCCGCCCTCCGACTCCAAATAAATTCGCCAAGACGGCGCACCCAACCGAAGCCGGCTCCCAGCTGCTGGCTCGTCAAGATATGAAGCTGACCGAGCTTCTCGACTCCCACCCAACCTCGAAGCTCAATCGGCTTCGGGGACTACTGTTGGAGTAAATGGCCACGGGTAGCCTAACCGACTACCCCTGGCTCTTTAAAAAATTATCAGGCCATTTGAGCCTTCAAGCATTCAAGGCATTGGGCCGCCTCCGGCTACCCTCGGAGCTGACTCTCAGAAGGCGACCCAGTCTTAGAAACCTCCCCCAAGATAACTACGAGATGGCCGACTCCAGGAAGCCGGCCACGGAGAACGCCGACTCCCAAGAGCCGGCCATGAAGAAAGCCGACTCCAAGAAGCCGGCCGAGACCGCACCCACCAAAACTACGCCCCATAACGGTGACAAGATGGGGTGTGGCTACAGTGCGGCCCACTACCCCCGAATCCCGAGGCAGGCATGGCCGCAGGACGCCGTACGGGTCAGCCATCTCCCGTCCGGCTCGGCACTGTAGCCATGCTGGCCTTAACGTCATCCACGACAGACGCCAGTAAGGCCCGCGGGCAGCGGGCCCCTTTAGCCAGAGAGAGGCACGAAGGCGGCCCGGCCTCCCCCAGTCGGCCAAGGGGCGTAGCCGGCCCCCAGAAGCCGGCTACCCCCTCCCTCGAAACATGTGCCACATTAAGGAGACAAGACGAGGTAAGGCTACAGTGAGAGCCCTCGAGGCGGCACACTGTAGCCACGCTTACCTCGACAAAGCCCTCGTCATCAGGGGCGAGGCTACAGTAAACAGCCGCCGACAAGACCCCCAGGCGGTGGGGCCGGCCTGTCGACCAAGAGGCCGGCAGCCGGCGGGACCCACCAGTCGGCGGGCCCTAATGGCCGGCGAAGAAGCCGGCGAGCGCAGACACTGACGACTGGGACCCGCGCCCAGCCAGATTACAATTGTACCCCCGGGGGGTAGGCCTATATAAACCCCCCGGGGCACCCATGCAAAGGGTTGGCTTCTTAGAGTTACAGACACACCATATAGAGAGGGAAGCGAGAGCTAGACTTGCTCTTCTTCTCCCTTGGACCCAACAGCTCAAGGAGCACTTGTAGCTACTCTTTCTGATCTAGTGATCATGCGGAGACCCCGCAGAGCAGGACTAGGGGTGTTATCTCCACGGAGAGCCCCGAACTTGGGTAAGATTCGCCGGCGAGCATGTCTTCGCCTCATCCCGTTTCCAGGCACCGGCGACGTCTTACTGGCTCCCACAATGATAAGCCACCCGTTGGCATATGTCGCACCTACCACCCGACAAATATAAAATTCCAAACGTCTATGCTATAAAGAAAAGAATATGATATGACATGTTAGGCAACATTCCACATAAAAAATTCTATTTTCATCACTTACTTACTCGAGGACGAGCAGGAGTTAAGCTTGGGGATGCTGATACGTCTCCAATGTATCTATAATTTTTTATTGTTCCATACTGTTATATTATCAATCTTGGATGTTTAATAATAATTTTATAGTCATTTTATATCATTTTTTGGTACTAACTGAAAGAACATGCAGTGCCCCCATGTTTGGTTTTGGTAATTAATGACAATCTCTATGGACTAATGGTTGCCTTGAGTTATATTTGAAGGATTTGTCCATAGGCTTTTCTTGGAGTCCATTTGTTGGTTTCAAGGAGAGTTTGTGATGACCAAGGTGCTATTCAAGGAATTACCTAAAGATTGGTCATGTGAGAGGTTGATCAAGACTAAGTCAAAGAGTAAATCAAAGTGATCAACACACAAAGCGTACAAGATGTACCAAGGGATCAAGTGATCCCATCGTATGGTAAGCATTGTCCATTATGCTTGGTATGCTAACCCATGGTATTCGTGAGAGTTCTTTGTGGGGTTAGGTTGCGGTGTGCAAGGTCAAGTGGAGCATCACGAAGAGATCAAATGATTGAAGCTTGCCGTCCATTGTGGTAACAATGGATTTGTGAAGATGTGCGGAAGAGTGGCTCACCCATAGTGGAGTATGGGGGAGCAATCAACTAGTCTTCATCGAGCCAACGCAATCAAGAAAGGTGGTCCAACTTGAGGGAGTCAAGATCGTCATCGTCTAGCTCAAGTGGACCATGTGCAAGGCAAAGGTTTGCCCTTGATAGGTTTTCAATTTTACCGGTCTCATGGTGGTAGTTGGGAGACCGGGTTATAGGATCGATTGCCGTACTATCAAGGGGGGCTCTCGATGAGTAGCTTGATCGTATTGTTTGTAGAGAGCTCAAACCATTGCATCCTTGCATCATCTTTCTTGGTTCTTGTTTGGTTATCTTTGTGAGATTTGGAGCTTATGGTCATCTTGATGACAAGCTCGAGTTCATTGAAAACGGAGTTCACATGCATCTTCTATGATGTTTTCGATGTTGGAGGTTCTGCCGGTTCTTCTCTATTGGAGGTTTCTCTCCTCTTTTTCTTTGGCATACCTCCCCTGCCTCTTCTTACTATAACCAGTTTTTATACTATATCCAATGTGCCTCCTTCCGGTAATATGTACTTAAATTGTTTACATTGATGCTACTCGTTGTCTTGTATCCAACAAGCTTTAGTTTGCCCAATTCGGAGCACATTTGCAGAAGTTATGGCAGTTCTGGTTTTATTGGGTCCGTCAATTGTCTTTAGCTGCGTTTTGAAGGCATCCAAGTGATAAAGCCTCTGTGGCGTGCGGTAGTACTGCTCAAGGGAGCGGTAGTACCGCAGGGGCCAACGGTAGTACCGCTCCTGGTGAGCGGTAGTACCGCTGCCTCTAGCTCAGAACGCTGGCGCGCACGGAAGTAGGCGCGGAAGTAATTTTTTACTTCTGCGCCCTACGCGGTACCGCTCCTGGTGAGCGGTAGTACCGCTGCCTCGTGTCCTGGCGCTGTTGCGAGTGGTAGTAGGTGCGGATGTAATTTTTTTACATTCGCCCTTACGCGGTAGTACCGCTCCCTGTGGGCGGTAGTACCGTGCCGACTTTTTCTCGTAGCTAGCTCCAGCGGTTGTAGGCGTGACAGTTATTTTTTACATCCGTGGTCGCGCGGTAGTACCGCTCCTGCTGTAGTACCGCCCTCTTGCCCCTTTGCAGTGTTGTTTCATTAGGCTTCTGCCGCCCTAGTGGTAGTACCGCTCGTAGGAGCGGTAGTACCGCTCTGTGCGGGATGTGAGCATAACGGTTGGATTTTCCCCCTCCTATAAAAGGGGGTCTTCTTCCCCAATGAACCTAATCCTTTGAGCTCGTGTTCTTTCCCCATTGTTGGCCTCCTTCGAGCTTGCTATCTCTCAATCCCTCCATGGATTCTTGCTAGTTTTTGGTGGAAAGAGAGAGGAGATCTAGATCCACATTTCCACCAATCACTTTCTCCTCTATGTGAGGGGAACCCCTTGGATCGACATCTTGGAGTTCTTGGTGTTCTCCTTCCTGTTATTCCTCTCATTTTCCTCCCTAGCATTAGTTGCTTTGGTTGGATTTGGGAGAGAAGGACTTGGGCACTCCGTGTGCCCTTGCCATTGCATTTGGTGCATCGGTTTGAGTTCTCCATGGTGATACGTGGAAGTTACAAGTTGAGAAGCTTATTACTATTGGGTGCTTGGTACACTTGAGCTTGTTCCTCTTGGGTGCTTGGGCGCCCTAGACGGTTGGTGGTGTTTGGAGCTCAAGCATTGTGGTGCAAAGCTCCGGGCAAGCGCCGAGGTCTCCAATTAGGTTGTGGAGATGGCCCCGAGCAATTTGACGGGTATCGGTGACCGCCCCCAAGGGTTGCCAAAGTGTACGGGTTCGGTGACCGCCCCCAAGGGTTGCCATTTGTACGGGTTCGTTGACCGCCCTCAAGGGTCCCTTAGTGGAATCACGGCATCTTGCATTGTGCGAGGGCGTGAGGAGATTACGGTGGCCCTAGTGGCTTCTTGGGAAGCATTGTGCCTCCACACCGCTCCAAACGGAGATTAGCATCCGCAAGGGTGTGAACTTCGGGATACATCGTCGTCTCCGCGTGCCTCGGTTATCTCTTACCCGAGCCCTTTACTTATGCACCTTATTTTGTGATAGCCATATTGTTTCTTGTCATATATTTTGCTATCACCTAGTAGTTTATCTTGCTTAGCGTAAGTTGTCGGTGCACATTGGTGAGCCTAGTTGTCATAGGTTTTGTGCTTGACAAATTAACCGCTAGGTTTATTCCGCATTTGTTCAAGCATAAACCGTAATTATTTTAAATCGCCTATTCACCCCCCCTCTAGGCGACATCCAAGATCTTTCAATAACCTATTGACATAGTGCCAAGTGCTAGTTGCTGTTTTTCCATGTTTTTTACATCGCAGAAAATCAATACCAGACGGAGTCCAAATTCCTCGAAACTCCACGAAGAATTTTTATGGGCCAGAAGGAACACAACGGGCCCTGGCTATGCCTGGGGGTGCCCCGAGGGGGGCACAACTCACCAGGGCGCGCCAGGAGGCCCAGGCGCGCCCTGGTGGGTTGTGCCCACCTTGGGTGCCCCCAGACCGCCTCTTTGCTCTATAAATACCCCAATATTCCAGAAACCCTAGAAGCGTTGACGAAATATTCATCCAGCCGCCGCAGAGTCGAGAACCACCAGATCCAATCTAGACACCATCTCGTATGGGGTTCACCACCTCCATTGGTGCCTCTCTGATGATGCGTGAGTAGTTCTTTGTAGACATTCGGGTCAGTAGTTAGTAGCTAGATGGATTTCTCTCTCTCGCTGAATTCTCAATACAATGGTCTCTTGGAGATCCATATGATGTAACTCTTTTGCGGTAGGTTTGTTGGGATCGATGAACTTTGAGTTTACGATCAGATCTATCTTTTTATATCCATGAAAGTTATTTGAGTTTCTTTGATCTCTTATATGCATGATTGCTTATAGCCTCGTATTTCTTCTCCGATATTTGGGTTTTGTTTGGCCAACTTGATCTATTTATCTTGCAATGGGAAGAGGTGCTTTGTAGTGGGTTCGATCTTACGGTGCTTGATCCCAGTGACAAAAAGGGAAACGACACGTATGTATCGTTGCTACTAAGGATAAAATAATGGGGTCTATCTCTACATAGATAGATCTTGTCTACATCATGTCATCGTTCTTATTGCATTACTCTATTTTTCCATGAACTTAATACACTAGATGCATGCTGGATAGCGGTCAATGTGTGGTGTAATAGTAGTAGATGCAGGCAGGAGTCGCTCTACTAATCTTGGACGTCATGCCTATATAATGATCATTGCCTGGATATCATCATGATTATTTGAAGTTCTGTCAATTGCCCAACAGTAATTTGTTCACCCACCGTTTACTATTTTTCTCGAGAGAAGCCACTAGTGAAACCTACGCCCCCCGGGTCTTCTTTCTCATATATTTGCCTTTGCGATCTACTTTTCTCTAGCATATATTTTCAGATCTATTAAACCAAAAATACAAAAATACCTTGGTGCGTTTTATTTCTATTTATTTTATTTGCGATCTATCTATCAATTTACTACAAATTTATCTCACGTCCGTTTGCCTATCTTGAGGCGCCGTACCCCGGAAGGGATTGACAACCCCTTTAACACGTCGGGTTGCGAGGATTTGTTATCTATGTGCAGGGGCTATTTACGTTGTGTTGCTTAGTTCTCCTACTGGTTCGATAACCTTGGTTTCATATCTAAGGGAAATACCTACCGCCGCTGTGCTGCATCATCCCTTCCTCTTTGGGAAAAAACCGATGTAGGTTCAAGCGACATCAGGGGGTGCTCCGATAAGAGCACAACCCACCAGGGCGCATCAGGAGGCCCAGGCGCGCCCTGGTGGGTTTTTCCCACCTCGAGTGCCCTTGGACCGCCTATGTGCTCTATAAATACCCCAATATTCTAGAAACCCTAGGGGAGTCGACGAAAATCAATTCCAGCCGCCGCAGAGTCCAAAACCACCAGGTCCAATCTAGACACCATCACGGATGGGGTTCACCACCTCCATTGGTGCCTCTCCGATGATACATGAGTAGTTCTTTGTAGAACTTCGGGTCCGTAGTTAGTAGCTACATGGCTTCCTCTCTCTCGCTGAATTCTCGATACAATGGTCTCTTGGAGATCCATATGATGTAACTCTTTTTGCGGTGTGTTTGTTGGGATCAGATGAACTTTGAGATTATGATCAGATCTATCTTTTTATATCCATGAAAGTATTTGAGTTTCTTTGATCTCTTTTATGCATGATTGCTTATAGTCTCATACTTCTTCTCCGATATTTGATTTTTGTTTGGCCAACTTGGTCTATTTATCTTGCAATGGGAAGAGGTGCTTTGTAGTGGGTTCGATCTTACGGTGCTTGATCCCAGTGACAGAAGGAGAACCGACATGTATGTATCGTTGCTACTAAGGATAAAATGATGGGGTCTATCTCTACATAGATAGTTCTTGTCTACATCATGTGATCGTTCTTATTGTATTACTCCGTTTCTCCATGAACTTAATACACTAGATGCATGCTGGATAGCGGTCGATGTGTGGAGTAATAGTAGTAGATGCAGGCAGGAGTCGGTCTACTAATATTGGACGTGATGCCTATATAATGATCATTGCCTGGATATCGTCATGATTATTTGAAGTTCTATCAATTTCCCAACAGTAATTTGTTCACCCACCGTTTGCTATTTTTCTCGAGAGAAGCCACTAGTGAAACCTACGGCCCCTGGGTATCTTTCTCATATTATTTGCCTTTGCGATCTACTTTTCCTTTGCTTTTATTTTCATTTCTATCAAACCAAAAATACAAAAATACCTTGCTGCATTTTATTCTTATTTATTTTATTTAGCGTTCGATCTATCAATCTACTACAATTTATTCACGTCCATTTGCCTATCTTGAGGCGCCGCTACCCGAAAGGGATTGACAACCCCTTTTACACGTCGAGTTGCGAGTAGTTGTTATTTGTGTGCAGGTATTGTTTACGTTGTATTGCTTGCTTCTCCTACTGGTTCGATAACCTTGGTCTCATAACTGAGGGAAATACCTACCGCCGCTGTGCTGCATCATCCCTTCCTCTTTGGGGAAATACCGACATAGCTTCAAGCCGCATCAAAAGGAATTTCTGGTGCTGTTGCCGGGGTTAATCTTCAACATATACCAGGTTCCTAATCACAAATCTCATCTCCTTGCAATTGACATTATTTGTCATTTGCCTCTCATTTTCCTCTCCCCCACTGCACAAAAAATTGTCGTTTTATTCGCCCTCTTTTTCATTTGCCTTTTTCTCGTCAGATCTCATGTTTGCTTGTGTTGCCATATGCCTTCTATTTGCTTGCATCTTCGCTTGCTAAAAATCAATTGATATGGATCCTCATCCACTTGCTAATCTTTTCAAGAAATCCAATTATGATGAACCCATGTCTAGTGAATTGAGTTCACTAGATTATCTTTATGAAGTTTTTCTGGAGATTCTTGAATCTGAAAATTGTGATGAAGTGTTAAAAGAAGGAATTTATAAAGTGATTCATTATAGCTCCTTAGATGAAAAGCATGATTGCAATGATGTTATTATAAATTGTATTAATGTCAATTGTGCTAATAACACTAC
Source organism: Triticum aestivum (assembly GCF_018294505.1). Classification (NCBI taxonomy): domain Eukaryota; kingdom Viridiplantae; phylum Streptophyta; class Magnoliopsida; order Poales; family Poaceae; genus Triticum; species Triticum aestivum. The sequence continues at coordinate 395,189,939 of NC_057799.1, forward strand.
AAAAAAATACACTTCCGTGATGATACGTGTTTGTCACAGTAGGTCACATTTTCTGTCATGCATGTACATCCATGACAAATTTATGACAGAATCAAGATAGTCATACCTGTGCTATCGTAGAAGTGTTCCATGACATTACCAAAATTATCATCACGGAAATGTTCACTTCCATGATGATAAATCGCGCGTCACAGAAGTGCTTTCGTCAAGGGTGACCGACACGTGGCATCCACCGTAACGGAACGCCGTTAAGCTATCGGGTCCGGTTTTGGATCCGATAACCCGTTAACAGCCCCGACCAATGGGGATTTTCCACGTGTAAAATCATCATTGGCTGGAGGAAACACGTGTCGGCTCACCGTTGGGACAGATGTCATCCACTCATTGGACCCAAAGCGCCTATGATACGCCGACACATGGCACGGCCCAACAGAGGCCCATTCCTGTGAAAGGGCCGACCCGTTTGACTTGGTCAAAAGGTGGCGGGCCGGCCCACGGCAAGCCTGTTAATGGCCTGTTCGCATATAGCCCATTTACAGCTCGCTATCCCAGGGCCCGTTTACGGCCTATCCGAATTAGGCCCAGTAGCGTCATCTAGGCCGTCCAATATAATTCCAGCCCGTTTTAACTTCCGGCCCATGTATGTGTTTCGGCCCATATGAGGCCCTTAGTAACCATCGGCCCCTTAACGACCCGTGGTAAAACTGGCCCGTAATGAACAGTGTATCACTTTATACCCATTAACGACCCATTATTCCATTGGGCCGTTTCCAGCCCATGATATCTTTCGGCCTTCTCAGGGCCCATTTATTCATGGGCTCATTTCCAGCATTCGGTTACTTACGACCCATTACTGTCATTTTCTGCTTGTGGGCCAAATTCAGCCCGTGGTTACAGTCGGCCCGTTTGTGGCCCGTTAATACGTTGGGCCGTTTTCATGTCGAAATAAACCCGTTGGGCTATTTTCATAGAGTTATCAAATACGGCCAATAAACGGCCCGTTATTGTTGGAAATATGCCCTAGAGGCAATAATAAATGGTTATTATTATATTTCTTTGTTCATGGTAATTGTCTATTATTCATGCTATAATTGTATTGTCCGGAAATCGTAATACATGTGTGAATACATAGACCACAACCTGTCCCTAGTAAGCCTCTAGTTGACTAGCTCGTTGATCAACAGATAGTCATGGTTTCCTGACTATGGACATTGGATGTCATTGATAACGGGATCACATCATTAGGAGAATGATGTGATGGACAAGACCCAACTTAAGCATAGCATAAAAGATCGTGTAGTTTCGTTTGCTAGAGCTTTTCCAATGTCAAGTATCTTTTCCTTAGACCATGAGATCGTGCAACTCCCGGATACCGTAGGAGTGCTTTGGTTGTGCCAAACGTCACCACGTAACTGGGTGACTATAAAGGTGCATTACGGGTATCTCCGAAAGTGTCTGTTGGGTTGGCACGGATCGAGACTGGGATTTGTCACTCCGTGTGACGGAGAGGTATCTCTGGGCCCACTCGGTAATGCATCATCATAATGAGCTCAAGGTGACTAAGGCGTTAGTCACGGGATCATGCATTGCGGTACGAGTAAAGAGACTTGCCGGTAACGAGATTGAACAAGGTATTGGGATACCGACGATCGAATCTCGGGCAAGTAACATACCGATTGACAAAGGGAATTGCATACGGATTGATTGAATCCTCGACACCGTGGTTCATCCGATGAGATCATCGTGGAGCATGTGGGAGCCAACATGGGTATCCAGATCCCGCTGTTGGTTATTGACCGGAGAGGCGTCTCGGTCATGTCTGCATATCTCCCGAACCCGTAGGGTCTACACACTTAAGGTCCGGTGACGCTAGGGTTGTAGAGATATATGTATGCGGAAACCCGAAAGTTGTTCGGAGTCCCGGATGAGATCCCGGACGTCACGAGAGGTTCTGGAATGGTCCGGAGGTAAAGATTTATATATGGGAAGTCTTATTTTGGTCGCCGGAAAAGTTGCGCGCTTTATCGGTATTGTACCGGGAGTGCCGAAAGGGGTCAGGGGGTCCACCAAGGGGGTCCACCAGCCCCGGGGGGCCACATGGGCTGTAAGGGGTGCGCCTTGGCCTATATGGGCCAAGGGCACCAGCCCCAAGAGGCCCATGCGCAAGAGATAAGAAAAAAGGGAGAGTCCTAAAGGGGGAAGGCACCTCCGAGGTGCCTTGGGGGGGAAGGACTCCCCCCTGGCCGCACCCTTCCTTGGAGGAAGGGGCAAGGCTGCGCTCCCCCCCTCCCTTGGCCCTATATATAGTGGGGGGAAGGGAGGGCAGCAAGATCTAAGCCTTGGGCGCCTCCCTCCTCCCCTGCAACACCTCTCTCTCTCTCGCAGAAGCTCGGCGAAGCCCTGCCGGAGACCCGCTACATCCACCATCACGCCGTCGTGCTGCTGGATCTCCATCAACCTCTCCTTCCCCCTTGCTGGATCAAGAAGGAGGAGACGTCGCTGCACCGTATGTGTGTTGAACGCGGAGGTGCCGTCCGTTCGGCACTCGGTCATCGGTGATTTGGATCACGGCGAGTACGACTCCGTCATCCACGTTCGTTGGAACGCTTCCGCTCGCGATCTACAAGGGTATGTAGATGCACTCCTTTCCTTTCGTTGCTAGTAGACTCCATAGATGCATCTTGGTGAGCATAGGAAAATTTTAAATTATGCTACGATTCCCAACAGTTATTGTCAACGAATTGTATGGCCCATGATTGGCGAAATGATGATACGCCCCGTAGAAGGCCCATGGATCCTACAGCCCGTAAAAGGCCCATGGATCGTACGGCTCGTAGAAGGCCCATGGATCCTATGGCCCGTACAGAAGGCCAATGGATCCTATGGCCCGTAGAAGGCCCATGGATCATACGGCCCGCAGGAGGCCCATGGTTACAATAGTCCGTGTGTTGCCATGATTATTTTGGCCTAGTTTCCAAAAATAGGTTATTGTGGCCACTAGAAAAACACAGAAAAAGAACTGCAGTGACTACAAGCAAACAACTAAACAAGACAATAAGGAAATAAATAAGCAAGCAATTAACGCTAGCCTATTACCGCTATTACACATATTACATCCACTGGGCATCAAAGTTCGCCACCAGTGCAAATATAGGGAACAAAGCAGCATATTACGTACACTGGCCGTTAAAATTGTCCACCAGTGCAAATAAACGCGGCAGCAAAACAAGAGCATAACTGAAACAACTTCATAAGAGCTCAAGAAACGTGGTATCCACCATGCTGGCAATAAGCTTAGCAAGCTTATTATTGTTCTGTTTGGCGCTAAAAATCCTCCAACGCTTGTTGTTGCACCAGAAAGTATGCATCTGAATGCTCTAGGGACTTCCGCAGTCCTTCCGCTTCTTGTCGCAGCACAGCTGATCGATGTCTTTCAACTTGTAGTTGAGACTCAAGAAACCGAACTGATTCAGACAGTGAGTTTGAATAGCTTGTGCAAGCGGTAGTGGCCAGTAACTCCAACACTAAACCAAGACAGGACTTTGGGGTTGTCTCACTGTCTTCGAGATAGTCTTCCTTAGCTGTTTTATCAGCTTTGTTGGAGACCAACAAGGATGTGTCACTATCTTGAACCTTATCTGCATTACTTCCTTTACCATTGCTTAATAAGGCACTCTTCCCCAATATTCTGTCAGCATTCTAAAAGAAGAAACAAGCAGACACATAACACTTTAGCATGTACTAGTATATGAAACTCATTTCGGTGAACCAGTTCATTAGTAAGGTGGACAGGATTAAACTACCAAGTCTTCTATTGCCAAGTACTAGTACATAATAAAAGCATCAAACAAACATATATCTATGTCCTATGGTCACTGCATTGTCTTGCCAAATCAAAATAGAGACACTGTTCAAATCATATCAGTTCAGGACAAAGCAGCAGTGAAAGAATACAAAGCGTGGGAAACTACACGGCACAACAAGATTTCAGATGGGTACGATGGGTCTACATGTACAACAACACTATTGGCTCTGTTGTGATGCTAGTAATGTGCATGATATGAGAAGTCAACTGTATACACAATGGAAATTGAAATCAACAGAGCTATTGATAAGAGCAAGCCTGTTAAAGAAACATGCGTGAACATACCTGCTGTGCCATTGCAGTTTCAATTGGATCCTTCAATTTAAAAATAAGTTTGTATGAGTAAATACAGTGATACAAGAGAAAAGCAGTATGCACAATAGCAATCATAGTTAAAAAAGGCGTGCCTAAGCGAGCGCGTAAGTGCGCCTAGGCTCAAGGCGTTGGCGAAACGCATTGCGCATAACTATGCTTAATCTGTGCATAAAAGCGCATAAGCATGCACTTTGGTCAGTAAAGCGCAAGGCGGTGGCAAAACGCACAATTAACGCCTAGCGCTTTTTTGAACTATGATAGCAATGGAATCTTAAATTAGAACAATTGTTCTTTAGGTTTAGGCACTTGTTCTACATGAACAGAGTACAGTAAGGCGCAAGAATATAGTACTTAAAAATAGAAAATGAGCTCATAGACCTTACCACATTCTTGGTTCGGGACCAGTACAGAACAAGGCGTTCCCATTCATCGTCCAGTAAATGTGTCTCAGGAGAACGTAAGGGAATTTGATGAGTTTCTTTGCCGGTGAAGTACGTTTTCTTCAGGTAATTCCAATACTGCCACCAAGCATTGTTGAAGATAGCTGAGGTATTAGCACAGGTTACCTCATCCTGAGTTTCCAAATCGGTCCTTCTCTATAGAGAAAAATGGGAAAATTTGCTGTAGTATAACCATCATGGAGGTAGGATGTATGGGACAAAGCAAAGTAGTTGCCATGAATAACATTACTTACACATAACTCCTGGACAAACACCTGCAACTGGCATTTTCCTTCATCTTCAGTATAATATTTCCAAGATGGGAAGATACGCACATACGATTTAACAACATCAAATGCGATTGATGCTAAACTACGACTAGCTGGTTGTGCTTCCTCCACAGGAATAGGCGTACTAACTGGTGGAGTTGGGGTTCGCCGTGGTAGTACTGGCCCTTTGGGCACTGGAGCTGCCTTACTAACTGCTCTTGTTTGGGAGCTCTATGGTGGAGATGGTGCTGTGTCAACAGGAACTGGGTTACTATCTGCTGGGGTTGGGGTTAGATTGGGTGAAGCTGGTTCTCTGTCCATCGCAGTAGGGGTACAATCTGCGAGAGTTTGGGTTATGTGTGGTAGGGCTGGTTCTCGTGCATGTACAACCGGGGTGCTATCTCCACCAAGAGGTAGCACTATTTTATTTGAAGACCGTGTTTTTAGTCCGCTAGATGTTGGCATCACCCGCTCCAATTCAAATGGTTGATAAACCGGAAACATAGTTGAATGTATAGACATTGTATGAGAGACAGATGCAATAGATAGTGTGGAAAAAAGAGGGCATGAAATAGTTGACATGTATATTGTTTAACTAAAACGGATAGCATGACATAATTTCACATATATGATGTCTATTTAAACTGGATAGCATAGCATAACATAATTCAAAGATATGATGAATAACTAAACAGGATCGCATGACATAATTCACCTACATGTTATCTAAGTAATCAGGATCGCATCATTTAATTCACATATGTGATTTATTTGCTAAACAGAGGGCATTAGATATGATGTCTGAACTAAGAACATGGTGTTGAATATTGTGGATATGATGTCTAATCTATGCAATGCAAGACACCATATGCATGATATGAGCAGTATAACCATGCCAAGTTAGAGCATACACCTCGGTGGGGGAATAGGACTGGTCATCTGTCTCTGAATCCGTCTCTGAGGAGCTATCGGGACCCAACTAGAGATCTGCTTCGACAGGTAGCACTGTCTGCGCTGAAGGCCTTCTTTTCACTCCAGATTTTTCAATCTCCCCCCAAATGGCTGATTCACAGGAAGAGTAGTTTAATGTACAAACATTGTCGACAAATGGAAATGTAATGAAGAAAAGGATGGGCAAGATATCATTCAAATATATGATGCCTGGTTAAACAGGATGGCATTGCACATTTCACGTATATTATGGCTGGCTAAAAGACATGAGACTGCACAATTCCCATATATGATATAGAAACTAAACAGGTGGCATTACAGAACATGTCTAAACTAAGCAGATGACATATATGATGTCAAAAGTAGGCACTGCAAGGCAACATATGCATGATATGACTAACATCATCATGCCAAGGTAGAGCAAACACCTTGGGGGTAAATAGGAGTGGTCAGCGGCGTCTGAATCCGCCTCAGAATAGATATCTTCCACTGGATTACAATCTGGAGAGGGGTGGGGAGGGTTTGCCATTGAACCCACCATGGAGCGATGTCTGGATGACATTGTATTGCCGCGCAAAACTCTTCTCTTTTTCTCTACATGTTCAGCATGACTGTGTACAATATCTGACATGCATATGAAAAAAATATGGTGAGATTATGTAAGGAGAGCACGCAGAAATTTAGAGTGATGGTAACAACCAGTGGATGGATCCAAAATTAATGATAGCAGGCTGATGATTGCTTTAATTTAATAAAAAGACAGATGATGATTGCTTTACTATTTGTTTCCCACCCAAGATGAACAACATAGGCATACCCTAGGTGAACCAGTATTAGACAGAGATACTATTCATTGCTTCCTCGATACGTGCCCCACAACTAATTTAGAACTCAAGTTTGAACATTAATTTGGACCTGACTTGGAGTCCAAGAGGTGAACATGACGATAAAGTAGCAGGTAATTTTAAGCAATGCATAACATAAGCAGAAACAAATGAGTGCGACCTCTCTTGTGGACCCGTGTACTCCTCAGGTTCATCTGCTGAGTCGATGATGGTGATGCCGTTGCGGTGGGTGCCGGCGGCAGGGAAGGAGATCTGAAGCGGCGAAAGACGGTCAGGAGCCGTGATGTCTGGTTTGTTGGATGTTTCTGTCGATGGAGCAGCTCAGTTGAGGTGGACGACGTCGCGGCAGGAGCAGGACAAACCACACAAAGTTCCCTTCGACACCTACCTGTAACTGACGTAATTCTGTAAGGGCTCATTTGGCTTGCATGATTCTAAAAACGCAGGGATAGGAAAAACACCGGAATAGGATAGGAATGCACATGGTAAACAGAGCATTTGTAAACACAGGATTTCTGTCAACTTGAGTGTTTGGTTTACAGGAATTGGAAGAGCAGAGGAATGCAAAGAAACATGGCCAAAATAAAGTGAAACCATATGAAAGCGTGTACAGTTAGAATGTTATTCTGCCACTAATGCACTTGGTCTTGTTTTCATGCATAGGATTTTGAAAAGTAGGTCCAGGTGGATGTTTTGCTTCATTCCTTTCAACAAAATGCATGAATAATTGAATAGTAGAGTGCCATTGGAAAATTCCCTATTGCTATGTTTTTCCGTTGAACCAAAATAGCCCTAATGGATTGACATGAATGTATAGTAATAAGTGATGCAACAAGTGTACAACCTCTTTGCCGTAGCCGTGTCGACCTCAGCATCATTGGGTTGGTCGCTGAAGCAGTTGAGGCAGAGGTGGCTGTCGGAGGTGTGGAGGAAGATCGGAGGAATCTGTAGACGGCGTCCAGGGCATTGCTCTGTTGTGATGGGTCGTTCTGTCGTTGGAGCAGCCCCGGTGAGCCGTAAGACGTCAAGGCTGAAGCAGCACAAGACAGACATCGTCACTCTCAAGTGGGATTCTAATAGCATCTCCAATAGATGATGTAAAATAGATGTAAAATTTACATCACCAAAAACCACCTGACTACAACAGATGAGGTAAAAACTGTTGACTTTGAACTTAACTGTCGAAACTGAAATTTACTGTGGAATCTGAATGTTACTCTCGAAACTAAACGCGATGGTAGCAGAGAGGCACTTGACATGTAGTTTAGGGAGGGCCTGCAGTTCATCTTCAACCTGCACCCCCTGAGCCGCCAGCCACCACCGGCCGAACCGCCGGCCCCAGCGCCGCCTCGCCGCCCCGAAACAACTCCCCACCGCCGGTCCGCCACCGCCCCGGCCAGCCCTATAGGCCCCCCGCCCCCACCATGAACCCTAAGATAGATAGTGGGGTACCTCTCCAGTGAGCCTCCGTCCCCGCTGCGGGTTGTTCTTCCTTAACTCCGGCGAGCCCCCCACCCCCTGAAAATTGACTGACCCAAAATTCGATTCAGTCGACTGAAGTGTAGCTAAATTGGAGTAGAGCAGCAGCACGAGCGAGGGGGAGAGAAGCACGAGCGAGCGAGCGAGAGCCGGAGCAGCAGCAGCTGGGCGAGCGAGCAATCGAGCGAGACCCGGAGCAGCAGCAATAGCGCGAGCGAGCAAGAGCCGGAGCAGCAGCAGCTGGGCGAGCGAGCGAGAGCCGGACCAGCAGCAGCTGGGCGAGCGAGCGAGAGCCGGACCAGCAGCAGCACGCGCGAGCGAGAGCCGGAGCACCGACAACAGATCCGGCTGGTATGGCCGCTGCCGCCAAAGGGGCCTCGCACTAAGGGAGAGCCGCCGTGGAGATGTCGCCCGTGGCGCCGGCTTCAAGGTAGCCTCTCCATGGGGGTGCGGGATGGAGCACCGTTGGTGCCGGGAGGTCGAGCTAAGGAGAAGGTGCGAAGCGATGAGTGTACAACCTCTTTGGTGGTGCCGAGTAGGCCTCGGCTTCGTCCGAGGAGTCGGTGAGGATGATGCGGTTCCGGTGGAGCAGGTTAAGGCGGCGCTGTGGGGATGGAGCAGCCGCGATAGACGAGGCGATCGTCGGAGCAGCTCCTTGGAGGTGGAGGACGGGACGGCTGTACCGGCGGGACGATGAGATGGACGACGGATCCTCATCCGGGGAGGTGGACGAGGGACGTCAAGCTGTTGCGGTGGACGACGTCATCGGGGAAGAGGATCCGGCTGGGCAGCGGTGAGGTGGCGGACGAAGGAGGGTGGGGTTTCGCGGCTGGAGCAGAGAGGTTATGACGGCCTGGGATTTCGAATGGCAAAAAGGAGGCGATGGGAGGGGGTGAACCATGACTTAGGGACGCGCTTGTCCAAAATGTAGGGTGTGTTACAAAAGTACCCCGCACCGATTTGAACTAGCGGCCCTTTCGGCTGAGGGTTAAAAGGGGGATTTTGCGTGTCGGGATTTGGCGGCTGGAGGGAGTTTTCACGCGCGTTGTAATTTCGGGATAGCAAGGCGCGGGTTGTGAAGGCGCCAATTTTGGGAGCACGATATCTGAATTTTCGGGATATAACAAGGCGTGGGTTGCATTTTAGGGACAAGCCTAACGTGTAATATTGTACTTGTACGTACCAAATCAATTCGCACTTCCCTCAACCAAAAACAAAACGAAAAAAATAAAACTATTCACACCACACAAAGAGAGAGTCTTGCCCCGTTTTACTATAAAAATGCTATTTAAAGCTACTCATACCAATAATTTAGTGCAATTAAATGCTATTCGGTAGTATGAATCCATGTCATGTCCAATTAAATTTTTTCGCTTGATGTATAATGCATGTAACCTACTCATACCAACATTTTAGTGCATTCCAAATGTCTATACTACCGTTGCAATTCGAACTGAATTTGAATTCGTTGCTCTATTTCAATAACAAATCTTCAATCATGATTGTTGCCAACTTCAACCATCATCCGTGTATTACCTTAATAACACACCACATGATTACTATAGAGATAGATATGAACTATGTGTACTACCTGAACTCGAATTCTATTTTTTGAATACACTTGATGTTGATTCCAAATAATAGTACATTTGATGTACTAACTATATATTCATAATCTAAACCATGTTCCATACGTGTACACCGTGTTTATCACACATAGTACAGTGCCCCGCCCCCTACATTATGACAAGTATTTAGACCTGAGCTGCAAAAGCCACACATTAGCCCAAATTATGATCAATGTTCTATATGTTATACGTAGTACTAGCAAGATGCCCATGCGTTGCACAGAATATCAACATGATCAAGGGGAGGCCTAATTTGAAAATATGGAGAGGGTGTGGGTATCTTTTTTCAAAATTGCCATAGTTTCCTTCCTATCCCGTCAGATATAAATCGGACGGCCTATATTGCAGGATGGCACCATCATCAACAACTCTGTTTTTATAAGAGTGGAGATAAAATATATTATATGTAGTATAACATGTTCATAACCACACCATGTGTATCACCGTTATATATATTCACACATGCGTCGGTTTAAAACACCATTATAAATTCTTCAAATATCCGAATTCGCTTTTTATAATGAAGTATGATCTATATTATTATTTTACACCCACACAATCCTCTTATCTTTGTGGCTAGCTAGAGCTAAGTTTCTCTTGTGCATGCAGACGCCCGCATCCCTCTAACCCTCCCTCAGCATTCTCTAGCTCCATCGCGCAAATTCGTCTTTTCACTTTAGGTCGTTCACCCACGGTGTGTGTAGGCCCCCCAGCTCCTTCTTTACGGCACACATCGATCGATATGCCTCTCTAGCCAGGTGTGCCTAGCACAAAACACAAGCTTCCCCTCTTCTCTTATCACCGTCCATGCCTCACTCCCACCACTCTTGTCATCGATCTCGTACTCGCACACTTCTCCCCCCTCGATATAGTATGACTCTCGCACCACCTCCTAGATGCATCCCTCTCTCTCTATCCTTCTCCCCGTGCCTCATTTGCTTCTAACACACACATGCATGTATACCGATCGATCTCCCAACATTTACCTAGGTCGACTTTAACTATTCCCCCCCATCGATCGACGTACCTCACAAGTTATGTCTCTCCTTTCTCTGACAAAGGACGATTGATCTTCCTATGTAGTTATGTCTGCTTACCACATCCATATC
>NC_057799.1:395201117-395215964 GCF_018294505.1 Triticum aestivum
GACAGGCAGCCATCCCCTCTCTATTGATATTGCTGGCGTGCCCTCCGGTTGTCTAGCAAGCCTATCCCACCATTTGTTAGAAGCAAGTCCACTACCACCCCCTCCAACACTCTAGCTCTATCTCTCTCCCAACCTTATTCCTCTCCTACACATATGCATGGATGACGATCGATCTCCCTTAATACATGAGGTAGATCGATCTCCCTTAATACATGAGGTAGGCCTCTCCTCCACACATATACCAGCCATTGTACCTCTATAGTTAATTAGGGCCCCCACCACACACCGATAGTCGAGCGCTTTAGGTAGGTACCCATGCCACAGAGACAAACTGCACCTGTCCCCTCTCACGTTCCAGTAGGCCAGCCACTCTATATCTTTGACATGGGCACACACAAATTCGATGGCACTCTTTATCGATCGCACACGCGCACACACACATCATCCCTCTGTTCGATTCTATGGACACCTCAAGCCGATGATACCTCCACTCTCTTCTCATGGATCGCCCCCTCTATATATATGATATATCCAAGACTCTATTTCACACACATTGCATATGTTACATTTTTTGATTGACCCCACCCCAAAAAACTCTCACGAACCCACACACTATATCTCTCTACGTTTGTATCTCTCTCACACAACCCCGCGTAGGTGGTGTACGTATACAAGAAGAGAATAGGTGCACCGTGCACGTACTCACGCTTCATGCCCAGCCACACCCGCGCGGGTACACAGTGAAGCTCATTTCTGTACGAAATGGCAGCCCACGTGCTAATTTGAACGCGTGTAGCGGTTGTTTACCTACGGAGGTCGTGTACCACGCGTGCACGAAACAAAGTTCGACTTGATGCGTTGGCGCGTTATTTTTAAATAAAGTTATATCGCTCGATGGTACGTACACAGAATATAAAACGGTTTTTATGGAGAAAAAGGTAGTCCGCTCCACTATATACAATGGAGCCTGCCTGCCTGGTTTGTCTCTCTTCAGAGTATCTCACACAAGGCTGCGGTGGCCTCTCTCTCTCTCACCATTGGTCACTGATCCGCCCGCATCCCGTCCGCCGGCGGAAAGGGAGGACGTGCATCGTTTCTCCGTTCGACGGCGCCGAGGCAGCACGTCCCGATCTGCGGTACACGCCGTTCTCTCTGACCAAGCTCCGGCGTGGTAGGGCCTATGCCACCCGCTCCCTGCCGCAGTATGGGCAGATTCCACCCGCCGCCGCTCACCTAGTTACATCCCGACGACCTCCAGGTATCCCCTCCGGCCTTGCTCCACTGCCCGTCTTCCCACATCGCTGCATGTGGATCTTCCATAGTTCTTTGCCCAAAACGTAGCTCGTCCGGCGTACTTTCCATATTGCAATGTCGTCCTCACACCGTTTTAGACAAACACAACCGTGTTGTTATCTTCCCTTAGGACAAGGAATATGCTTCTTTTTTGTCGTCACATGTGTCATCAACTGTTATTGGCCAGTAATTGTTTCCTTTCTACCTCTTTTTTGCAAATAGGGCTATCCATTTCACCTTGTTGCTATTGCGACCTTTTGGTGAACTGCACAAATCACTTTTTTTCTTAAGAGTGTTTTGTGCAGTTCTGCCAAAATGTCACACGGGCAACGTCTCTACATTTCATTGCGACTGCACAAAGGGAGATTGGTTTTGCTCTATCCTCTTCATCCAACTCCAGGCCTAATCTTCTCCAACTAGTTAGTCTTAAGAGAGACTGCAAAGGTGAGCGGCTTCTATTTGTGTGTTTATTGTTTCATCAGCAGTCCTCTATTATTGTAATCACACTTAATATCTTTGGAACAGGGATGCTCAGCTCTATTTTAGGGGAACTGCACAAAATGATCGGAATGTTGCATGGTCCAGACAGCTACTTTTTTCCCAACATGCCTTGTTGATTTAAACAGAGCTGGGGGGACGTTGCTGCCAATGAAAGCATGGATCAATTTTAATTTAACACCTTCTCACAACTTTGTCTTAAGTTGTGATGTAAATATTAGCTCTGATTAGCAAGGAAGTTAGTTTTTTATTGTTTCCGAAAGAGCATCGATGGCAAGACACACGAAACAAAAGCTGAAAGCTCACACCATTGTACAATTTCATGTCGCTGGAAAATTATTTGCATAGTACGTCAATTATGTAAACAAATGCTGGAAGCTTGATAGCATTGCCAAAAGCCTCTTCAGCATCCGGGTCCATGTGCCATGCACAAAATTATACTCCTTCGTTCGTAAATATTTGTCTTTTTACAAATTTCAAATGGGCATATTTTAGAGTGTAGATTCACTCATTTTCCTTCGTATGTGTACTCCCTCCGTTCCTAAATATTTGTCTTTCTAGAGATTTCAACAAGTGACTACATACGGAGCAAAATGAGTGAATCTACACTCTAAAATATGTCTATATACATCCGTATGTAGTAGTCCATTTGAATCTCTAAAAAGACAAATATTTGAGTAGTCACTTGTTGAAATCTCTAGAAAGACAAATACTCCGGAGTATATTTAAGAACCGAGGGGGTAGTGCACAGCCGCATGGGAGACTCAAGACCGGTCGTTGCGCCACATTAATAGTGAGTAATGAGCAGTCAAATCATAAGCCCCACCTTTCCCACTGTAAGTTGCTCGGAAGAAGCAACCATCAATACGCTCTTCTTTGAATCAGCTCATACTACTCCATCCGTCACTGTTTATAGAGCGCGCTTCAGAAAAAGAGAAAATCTCTGGGACCAAGGCGACTAGCGATCGGCCTGAAAAATAGCATTGGTAGTTATAGCACGACGTCTATTACTAGAGGAAATAATGCGTACACACATGCATGCAGTGCTTCCACCCCGGGTAGACACATGCATGCACTTACTCCACTCCGTAGTATTACATCGAGAGAAAATTGCGGTTACCACACCCTAATTAATTGAGCATTAAACCAAACGCGTCTAAAGTCTCTCTGGTGGTGGAAATGCATTGAGAGAAATGCATCGTAATGAAGCACACCCTGTAAACTGTGACAGAGGGAGGAGTAGTATGAAGGTGCAAAACCAAGTACGCATATGGCCAGTCGGTCAACGCACCTCCTCTTGGCATATCACTGACATGTGGGACCGGAGTGTGAGCAAACCGATCTCAATTGACGGCAAAATGGCCAACCCACCGTTCCTTGAGAGAGACGAGGAGCGAGAACACACAGACGGGCTCGCACGGAGGCCAAGATATATTCGAGCATGGTTGATCGATCATCATTACATGTTGGGCTGCCGTTTTCCGCCCTTCTCCGGAATAAATGTGTACTTTATCAAAGATTAAGAAAAATAAGAGTACAGAGGCTCCACCATGCGGTTCTAGTAGTAGTACTACTCGTACTACTAAACCTTGCGCTTGGCTCTTCGCCTCTTCGTGAAGTCGAACAATGATGGTACTCCGCATGTTCGGTACTACAGTGTATGCCTCTAGCAATCTGACACCGAATGAACTGATGCATGTCCACCGCCTCGGCAAGGGTACGTTGCATTAGTCAAAAGGCGTAAGCGAGATTCACCTTGTCCTCCAAGCTTCTCCTCGTTCTGCGAGTTGACGGGACACACCAACAAGTAGTGCTAGTCCATACTCCCTCCTTTCCGGTTAATATGGCTTAATCTTTTTTGCGGGTAAATGAGAGAGCTTTATTCATATATAAGCATTCTTATGACGATCAGCCAAGACACTGGTCACTAGTAAACTTTGCGCTTGGCTGTTCGCCTCTTCGGGAAGTGCAACAATAATAGTACTAGTATAGTGTATGCTTCTGGCAATTTGACACCGAATTAACTGTTGCACGTCCACCGCCTGAGCGAAGGACAGCTTGCATTAGTCAAAAGTTTCTCCTTGTCCTGCGAGCCACCGCGTGCAAGCTTCTCCCGTCCTGCAAGCTTCTCCTAGTTCGGCAAGTTGACGGGACATAGCAAAGTAATGCTAGTCCATACTGCCTCCTCTCCGGTTAATATGGCTTAATTTCAAATGAGATAAATACACTGTATGTCACTGTATATTTGTAAAAATATGGTCAGTGGACTTCATAATACGCTCATTGCGCTCAATATATACATTTTCCGGTGTTTATACGGTCACTAGCTCACCCTGGCTGAGTATGTGTGTGCATGCACGTGTAGGTTGAGCACCTGAGCATGACCGTGTGTGTTCCGTCGTGTGCTCGCACATGCATGCATTAGGGCGTCGCGCGCGTTTTTGCGTCCATGTGTACGTGTGACTGTTGCATACACGTAGGGGGAGTACGTGTAGGGGCCACTAAAGGAGCAGTCAAATCACACAGTAAGTTAGTCAGAAGAAACAACCATCATTTCACTCTTCAATGACACGTACGCAATATAAAATGGTTGATATGGAGAGAAAAAGAAAACCACTATATACACACTAGCAGGAGCCTAAGCTACAAGCCTGCTTGCTTGGGTTGCTCTCTTCACAAGCATAGAACGACGGTGGCCACACCGCTGGTCACATATCCGGCCTGATCCCGCAGCTGGGGGAAGGGAACAATGTTCTGCGTAGACGCGGTCGACATCGTCGAGGGAGAAAATCCACAGTTGGTGCGTCCCAATCGGGGGTCACCGCGATATGGGC
This sequence comes from Triticum aestivum, assembly GCF_018294505.1. Taxonomy (NCBI): domain Eukaryota; kingdom Viridiplantae; phylum Streptophyta; class Magnoliopsida; order Poales; family Poaceae; genus Triticum; species Triticum aestivum. The sequence continues at coordinate 395,205,743 of NC_057799.1, forward strand.
CGATGCCGCGTCCTAACCGCCCTTCTAGCTACAGCCCGACGTCCCAGGTAGTCCATCTTCCTTTTGGAGCCGGCTTGCTCCACTGCCGCAGCTCCCCACGTAGCTCCATCTCCATGTCGATCTTTCTCTACTTCTACCGGCTTCTACTTGTGATGAGTTTATGTCTCATGAACTAGTGCCAGTACTATTATTCTAATCACACTTCTTCGATATCTTTGACATCAGGGATGCTCAGCTCGATTTTAGTGGAACTGCACAAAAGCATCGTATGATCCGAGGGTGCGAGCCGTCTTTCCTTCGACAGGTTCTACCTGGCCAGGAAATTAAATCCTGTTTAGGGTTTAGGGTTTGAGTCATAGTGACCCCATCAGTAGTTTTTCTTTCGTACACGCTCTCACAACTTTTGTCTTTAGTTGTGAAGTAAATATTGGCTATGATCTGTGAATCATTGAGATGCATCAGCATGCGTGTTAGTTTACCTTTGTATTTGATGGAATGTTGTAACGGGGCAACCTTGGAGTAGGAATGAAAATGGAGTGGAAAGTTTCCGTTTTTCCGGAGAAAAAATGGAAACGGGGAGAAACCAACGTTTCGTTTCGTTGGATCGCGCCATTGAGCAAAACCAACGTTTAAATCACGTCTGTCGCGTTCGTGTCTCACCCTCCTCCACGGCTCGACCCCACATGGTCTCTCGGCATGCCACTCACCGCAAACCGAGTATACGATAACTTCCCCGCCGACTTGTCGATGGATCGCGCCATGGAGTACTAGTACTACTGGAAGAGATTGACGAGTTGGGGAGGACAGCTAGCTGTAGCATGGACTCCCAAGAACTTTTTACATGCATGTTGTGGCCGGCTATTGCGACCTTTGAACGCGGAGCAGTCACGTGCACCAGGAAGCGGCGCGGGCGACACTCTCTCGGCTGGCGCGCCGCTTCAATGCCGGCGCCAGTGAGAGGTCGCGTCCGCTCTGGCCGGGCATGAATGTGGCACTGACCGTTTCGGGCGGGAAGCACGCGCGGGTGATGAAGAGGGTTCGGGTTGGTCAGGAGTGGCCGTGGCAGCGGTCCGGACGCCCGCAAACAAGAGATGATGTACGTTAATATTGCCGCGTATATAATTAACAACGTAAATAATGTGCCAGTTGGACAAATATGATTGGAGATGGAGATGGAATTTTACGTAAACACAGATATGCATGTCTATGTCTATGTGTGTGTGCGCGACGACTCTCGCGACCTGGAAGCGGGGGAGTGTTTTTGATCGACTTTTCTTTCTTGGTACGTTAAAAAATTGTCCGTCAGTTTTCGTTTCTTTTTTCCGAGAACGCGCGTATTCTATTTAAAACCACTGCTATGGAGAGATTGTATTACTCCATTATAGTCTCTTGTTTGATAGAGTTTCTCGCGTCTCACTCTCTCACCCTCTCCATATCAAAACAAGATGACAGTGTCCACACTATCTCTCTCCTCACCGGTGGTCACAGATCCGGCCGAATCCCGTCCGCTGTGGGAGGTGAGGAGGTGCAGCATTGACGTTGTCGCCGTCGGCGATGCAGGAAGCCGATGCGCACCGTCCTCTCGGGGCCGGCGCTGGCGCGGACGAAGGTCCTCCGCGCCCTTGTTCGCTGCCGTCGTGTCGGCAGATCCCGCCCGCCCGCCTAAGCGACATCTCGCCCACCTGAGGTATAACTTCTTGTACTGGTCCAGCTCCCCAGGTCGCTGCATGCAGGTTTTCTTCTATGCGACTACTCCCCAGCTCCCCATGTATAGTAGCTAGGGTTCGTCGGCTGGTCCAACATCACCTACTATTATAGAGGAAATGCCACTAGAAAAGTTGTCCTGATTTATGCCTCGGTGGAGGTATACATTTTGTTTCGACAAAAAGTACATGGTGGTTGTGCGGTCATTGTCCATATGCTCCTATTGCTGCTACTAATCTAATACTATCACTGGTTAAATGAAGAAATGCTTTTTTCTCGGGTATCCTGGTTTAGTTCCCATCAAGATAATCATGATGCTTCTGTTTGTTGGTGTAGTTTTCATAATTCTTATTGACAATTGAGATGTCGTTGTTAATATTGTAAAACAAAGTAACAACACTATATCCTTTTTTTATATTTTTGGAAACAGCGATGCGTATCTCCATACTCGGGCATGTCTTCCTCAATTTTAGTGGAACTGCACAAAATTGGATGGCCATTCTTGTTCCGCCTCACTGTCCTCTGCCACGTGGTTCTTCCTTCCTCGAGCTTGACTACTGAGAAGAAACAGACCACAGTGAGGATTTGTCGAACTTCATAGGTGCCCCACCCAAACTTGATGCCAAATGGATGATGCATCACCACGATGACCTATCGATGCTCATGGTTGCGTCGGCTGGTGAAGCTGGTCGATTTTCAATGAAAAACAAGCTGTCTTCCATCAGTGCTCTTTGGTTGTTACCCACAAAGATGATATCCTTCGTCAGTTCACCTTGGTTGCGTTGGAGACACAGTCGTCTTTCATGTTGGTGCAATTTTATCACACAATTGGCTATGAACCAAATGTTTCCTTGAAGAAGGATCGACGTTGGTACTAAGAGCATAAGTTTTGTATTGATTTCTAAGCCTTCTCACAACTTTGTCTCCATCTCCCCTGTAATTTTATTTGTCCAGCTATTAACTTTGATTAAAAAAATGGTGTGGACTAAAAACCCGGATGGACGTAGTAGCCCTCCATTTTTATTTACTCCGCATATTAGATTTGACTGAAGTCAAACTTTGTAAAGTTTGACCAAGTTTAGGCCGAACACAACAAACCATAATTATTAGAGAGGGCAAACTGTACATACTCTCAAACCTTTTCGATAATTGAAATTAATATTCTTTATTTGTACACACTCTCACACGTTTCCGACAATTTGGCGCATGTGTGGTTGTTCAATTAAGGGAGGGTAGTGTACCACACGTGAAGGACAGGAAGTGCGACCAGGACGCGTGGATCGTTAGTTCATCAGAAGTACTCCCTCCATTCCTAAATATTTGTCTTTCAAATGGTTTGCAATGGACTACCACATACGGATGTATATAGACATTTTTTACAGTGTAGATTCACTCATTTTGCTCCGTATGTAGTCATTTGTTGAAATCTCTAGAAAGACAAATATTTAGGAACAGAGGGAGTAGTAGTTTTCTTCACTGGTACGTTAAATAAAGAGTTTCGTTTCGTACTTACACAATTTAAAACGATTGTTATGGAGAGAATAAGAAAACCACTCCACTATATATTAGTCGTATACACAAGTACTATATGGACGCAACTTCATTGACTTTAGTGCACCTGCCTTTGGGTTTATGACAGGTGGGCCCAAAATGTGGCTGGCCCACCTATCATACAGCCAAATGCAGGTGCAGTTAAGGCACCGGAGCTCAGTCCGTACTACAGTATATATATAAGCTGGAGCCTCAGCGCTTGTTCGCTAGGGTTTGCAATCTCCACACTCTTGCCGCACTACATATATATATACACGCTGGAGGCTCAGCGTTCCTTTGCTAGGGTTTGCTATATTCACCGTCTCTCACCCTCTTCACCAGATCTAAACAAGACTGCGTTGTGGCCTCTGTCTCTCTTACCCCCCTCACAGACAGCTGGCGAAGGAGGCGTCCGGATCCCGTCGCACCGGGAAGGGGAGGAGGTGCAACGTTCACTCTATCGCCTTCGGCGAGGGAGGCAATCCACTGCCGGCTATGCTTTTCTCTTTCACCCAGCGCCTGTGCGGCAGGGCCACCGACCCCTTCTTCCTCGCTACCGTACGTAGTGTGAGCAGATCCGACCTCCTACCGCACACCTTGCCACATCCCGACGACCCAAAGGTATAAGTTTCTTTGAAATGTCATTGGTCTAGCTGCATGCTGATCTTTTTCGATTCTGTAGTCGAATCTAGGTCTTGGTTCAAAGAGGAAAGAAGGGTGCGGTGGGGTGGAGCATGAATCTAGGATGTGGTTCAATGAGGAAAGGATGGAGGGAAAGTAGTATAGACTAGCTATCCAGCCGCTTTGTTGGTCGAAAAGGGGAAAAGGGGGTAACCCAGTACACACATCTGTAAGGAACCCAACTCTTTGTTGCAAAGGGAAAGAAACTGGGGGGCCGGGTAGTTTGTGCAGGACTAGATTTGCTGCCCTCACATCGGAAAAAGTTTCAAAGAGAACAAATATGGGACCAACGCAGATATGCTGCTTGGCTACATACTTTGCATCACCCATTTATACGTGTGGACGCACATGGTGCTGGCATGTCCCATGTCCCATCCACATGATCGTGCAGTGCGTTTTGAGATGTTGTGCTACTTGTATTGGTACTGTTTTAAATAAATGTTGAATTGAAGCTATTGTATTTTAAGCAATGCCACTCTCAGAATTAACTACTGAACTATTTTAAGAGAATTTCTCTGTTAATATGAATCAATGCAACCGTTTTAGAAATGCTACTGTCCTATACTTTGTTTTCCATCAAGATAAGGTAGATGCTTCTTTTTGTGGCCGCATGTTTCATCCTCCTTTATTGGTAGTAATTGTTTCCTTTTTTGCCTCTGCTAAATCAGGGATATCTATTCAACTTGTTGCTATATCAAACTTAAATGTCTCACCGGCGACTTTACTTGATTTCAGAGTAACTGCACAAAACGAGATTGGATTTCCTATTCGTGTTGGCAGATTCCTACGTGATCTTGTGTGCGTCATGACAGGTTGGTACTTGCCTTCATCCACATGATCGTGTAGTGTGTTTTGAGATGCTGTGCTACTTGTATTGGTACTGTTTTAAATAAATGTTGAATTGAAGCTATTGTATTGCTGTCTTTTCCCATTAAGTAGTGAACAAAAATGGGACCAACCCAGACATTATGCTTGTTGCTTTGTTACAACAAACCCTGCATCACCCCCTTTATAAGTAGATGGAAGCACATGTTGTTGTTGCGCTCACTCTCCCCTGGAACTGTTTATGCTTTTTGTTAATCTAATGCCGCTGGTAAAATTAAGCAATGCCACTCTCAGAATTAACTACTGAATCTTATTTCAAAACTGCAACACTTGTTAGGGATTACCATTTTTGTGGCCGCATGTTTCATCCTCCTTTATTGGCCAGTAATTGATTCCTTTTTTGCCTGTGTTAAAATAGGGATATCTATTCAACTTGTTGCTATTGCGACATTTTGCTTCGCTTAATTTTGGTGGAACTGCACAAAATGAGACCGGATTTCTATATATGTGTTGAGATCTCTTTTAGATCCACCTCAGGCGTTGTTTCAAATCTTGATCTTGAAAGGTCAGTACCTACTTTCCTCAGAATTAACTATTGAATCTTAGTTCAAAACTGCAACACTTGTTAGGGATCGGCGGGAGTACCATTTCTGTTAGGGATCAGCCGGAGTACATGTTTAAGAAATGTATTGTTCAGAATATGTCTCTATTATTATATATTAGTTACAGTGTTTTACAAATGGTACTATCCTGCTTTGTAGTTCTTTCTACATGTTTACCAAGGTATTGTTAAGATAATGTCTCTATTAAAATGAATCAGTCGCATTGTTTTAGGAATGATACTTTTCTGCTTTGTCGTTCTTTATACATGTTGAAACAAGGCATTGTTAAGATAATGTCTCAGTTACTATGAATGAATCACACTGATTGAGAATTGCTACTCTCCTACTTTGTTTCCCATTAAGATAAGGTACATCAGTAGATGTTTTTCTTCTGGGAGTACAAGTCATCAACCGTTATTTCTCAGTAATTGTTTCCCTTATACCTTTTGTTGCTTACAGGGATATCAAAATTAAAGCTCGGTTTTATTCCGACCTTGATTTTAGTTGAACTGCACAAAAGGAGCCAATGTGTCTAAGGCAAACTGCTGCATTAGTGGGTCCAGTTGGTCTTACCACTTTGCAGAAAGAAGCAATCACTGTTTGCGCTACATTACACAAGGAATGATCGAGAAGCTTTACAGAGTATTAGTAGACGCTGGTGACATGACTAGTCTGCAGAGATGGCTGCTTTACTTGTGGTTTGGAGGAACACTGGGCAAACAAGTGCCCAAACAAGTACCAAGAAGCCAGGACAGGACTCCAAGTCTGTCAATGTCACTCTAAGCAACAATGATGGGGCCTCTGGGTATGGTAATCTATTTACCGTACTTTCAGTTTGTTAGTCCACCGATTGGTGGGTTGACACTGGGGCCAATATTCATGTGTGTGCTGATGTTCTTTGTTTTCTGGAAGCATATAAATACGTAATCCACACGGATGCTTAGCTTGATTTTAGTGGAACTGCACAAAATATTCAGATGGTTCGTGTCCTCCATAATAATACTTCATCATGCACAATACATCGAATGGTTCTCTAATCATTTGCTGTCACCTTGAGCCACCGGACTATCAGATGACAAACTGATGACAAACCCTGCCCGTTCCACAATCATAGGCATTACATATTTTGAATGGGAAAAGCTTGTCAAAGTTGACATTAGTTTAATATATTGGAATTGGAAAACCTTGTCAATTTTTGCTGATTGATGTTAGCCAGAAGACATGCATTTGATATTTTGAGTGGGACGCCCTTTGCTGTGAGCAACGTCGATCGTTTTTTTCCTATTCCTGTCTTTAGTTCAGAAGTAAATATTTACTCTGCTGAGATGCATAGTTACATGAATGTTGACTTATGTAAGATATTTAAGAGTTTGTTCTGAATATTGTCTATGTAATGCCAGGCCTTGTATTTGATTGCAAAGTTGAGCTTGGAATGTTGTGGCATGCGGCATCACGAGCTGTTCACCGTGCCTCCTGAGAATAATGCTTCGTATTGTTTTGCATGTCGATCTAATGCCAGTGATTTGCTTGTTAGGAAGATCATCCTCTTATGTTGTTTCCGTGGTTAAGAAGTTCATCGCCTTATGTTTCATTCATAGCCTATACGACAAGTCGGGTAGGTTAGATGTGAAACCATATGATCTTCCGACCAACTCATCATCTTAGGACATGATTGGATCGTTGTTTTCCAACCAAAACCGCTTGTAAAACTGACACTTGTAAATAAAAGCAGATGGTCTCGGGCGAAGCGCTTGGTTGGTCGATTTCGACTAGTAAAATATACACCGGTCTCTCAAATTACACGCATAACCCGCCTGTTTTACTTACAGACCTCGGGCCCTCGGTTTCATTATGCCTGTATTTTACGCATTGTTTCCGATGACGAGTAAATTACACTTGTATCTTAATACAGTTGTGAAATAAACCAGAGCTCCCAAGCGCGGCCTTACCGTTTCATGCCGTCTCAGTCTCTCGAAGGTGCTCATAGGTGTCTAATGATCCCGGCTTCCTGGATGAGCAGCGGGCGCTGTATCAGACCATCCATAGGGCCCGTGAGGCCCTCTCCGTCGTCCTTCGAGTTGTTGCACTCGCCGTGGCGTCAAGCATTGTTAACATGGTCAATGAACATGAGGATTCAGGAGATGCTTTATTTTGACTGGTTGACAGTAGGGACCCACTAGGGCCATAGCCGTACGTACGCAAGTGCCTCCTTATTATGTACAACTATATTTTTTTGCTTAGTCCTGGTTTCCTGACATCATGGTCCCACACCATTGTCAACCTATGTAGTCAATAAACGAGAGAATTGCACAAAGTACGGCCGATAGCTGGGACCAAGCAGCTCGAGCAGTATTTGTGTTTTTGAGGCGTGAGCACTGTAGAGTTTTTCTCGGTGATGTTTTCGTCGGTGCTCAGAGGAGAGTAGGGTATTAACTGGGCGGGTTGTGGCCCGTCTAGCCCAGGACAGATATCCAGCCCAGATATTAATTTTTTTCAAGATGAAAATGCCTAGCCAAGCTATACGTTTTTTAAGGAATACCCAGGCAAGGTCAACTTGTTATTCTCCGCCCCGCTGAGCTGCAAATCTTTCCTAGGAGGGATGCATTAGGCTTAATAGGAAAATGGGCTTTAAAAAATAATAAATGGGATGTAATTATAAAAACTGGGCAATAACTATAAAAAATGCACCAAGCGCAGAATTAGTTTATAAAATATTATTTACGGATTTTGAAAATCTTAAATTTTAATTGTTGCGCGCGCAATGTTTTGTTAGATTTTTACGTAATACAAATTTATATTTAATTTGACTAGAAATTTCGGGATAAAAATATTTTGGATCCCATCAAAATGTGGGAAATTTTATTGAATTCTGTCTTGAACGGTTGGTTGAAATTATTAATCGTTGTCCTAGCTAGAAAATGGAATGTACTTTTAACAAACTGTAAATGGGCTGTAGTAAATTCCATTAGAATTCAAAAATGGGCTGTACATTCTTACAAATCGCAAATGGGCTATAAGTTCTCTCCCACACACTTGTGGGCCTACTAAGTTGACGCGTCCCCTAAAAAAAAGAAGTTGACGCGTATGCAAGGCTTTGTCAACTTATTATAGTCAACACACGGTTCTAGCAGTAGTGGCCGTTGGATGTCCATCCAACGAATGCCGTGCTTCTTCTTCAATCTCGGATATTCTAGCTTCACCCGCCCAAAAAATGATTCCTCCCCCTGACATCTGGGGGCACCGTTTCAGAAGCTGACCTGTGGCCTACTAAGTGGACGCGTACCAAGGGCTTTGTTAACTTAGTCAATATAAACGATTCTAGCTGTAGTGACCGTACGATGTCCATCCAACAACTGTAGTGCTTCTTCAACCTCTGGTCTTCTTGCTCCAGCTGCCCAAAGCAGCGCCGGTCGTGCCGCATGCTCCTGCCTCCCGTGGCCGGCTGTGCTGCCGCAGAGGCCTCACCGCCCCCTACTATTCCCACCGCTGGCCAGGCCCTGCGGCGACGGCAGCCTCACACCGCAGCCGAACCAGTGAACCCTCATACTCCTCTCCGCGCGGGCTTCCCCTGCCGCGTCTTCCCCGGCTCCGCGTCGTCCCCTTCCTAGGCCTCGCCGTTGTCCACCGCCCTGGTGCTCTTGGCGCGGCGTGGTCAACGTGGTCATGGAACGGCTTCCATCGGACATGGACTATACATGGAGAGGCTGACAGCTGGGTCCACGGCCGCAGCAAGGAAGTGCCTCCTTATTACGTGAATAATTATTCCTTCACCTGACAGCGGGGACCCACCGGACGGGCCACTGTATTTTGCGAAAAAAACGTTTCCCCCTGACTGCTGGGACCCACCAGCTACATCTTCGTAGGCAAGGAAGTGCCTGACAGTCGGGACCCACCTGGTCGAAGCGTACGTAGCGTTGTCATTCTGGTCGCAAACGTGTATGTGCATGCTGGTTGATGTAGAGGCGCGCACGTGTCGTAGTAGAGGCGCGCATGTAGCATGTACACGTACGTACAGCGGCCAGGGTGCAAGAAAGTAAATACGGCCACGTATGTACATACGGGCGGGGTCTCGAACGCCTACTCGCGCATACGTACGGCTAGGGCTCATGTACATGGCTGGGTCGGAACGGAGAAACAGCGTCGTCGTCGTGTTCATGGGGAGGCAACGGAATGCGTCGTGTTCATCGGGAGGCAACGGAACGCGTGGGAGCCAACCGGCTTGGACGGAACAGCCGATGGAAACGAGGCCTGGAGTACCGTAGAACGGAGGAAACGGCCTTGTGTTCGACTGGCCATGTTTGAAACTGGATCCTGGTCAGCGGGAGGGGTCTGGCGTACCGCAAAACAGAGGAAACGGACCTCCTACGGTCGAAACGGGTGTCCTGTTGATCGGGAGGGGTGTGGCGTACCGCAAAATGGAGGAAACGGACTTGTGTTGGAGCGCTACGGTCGAAACGGGGGTCCTGTTCATCGGGAGGGGTGTGGCGTACCACAAAACGGGACTCCACGGGATACTGTTCATCTCCACCGTCGACCCCCTCCAGCCTCCACGGGCTACTGTTCATCCACCGTCGACCTCCTCCAGCCTCCACCTGCGACTGTTCATCCACGGGCTCCTGTTCATCCAGCCTCCACCGCGCGCTACTCCACCGGCTACTGTTCAACCAGCCCTCTCCACGGGCTCCTGTTCAACCACCCCTCCACGGGCTACTATTCATCCAGCCCTCCACCGTCTACTGTTCATCCTGCCCTCCACGGGGTGGTCCTGTTCATCCTGCCCTCCACGGGGTCCTGTTCATCCAGCCCCAACCGGCTTGAATGATCGGGGTCCTGTTCATCCACCCCCACCTGGAATTGTTCATCCAAACCCCCTAGCAACG